>NW_028292569.1:7213529-7462347 GCF_029948245.1 Actinia tenebrosa | reverse complement strand
AAAAAAAAATTATAAGTGGCATTAGATTACACTCTTCATGTATCAGTGACTCACCTGGATCTCGTACATCAGATAAAGCCATAAGGACCAAACAATGGAAGCAATTTATTCATCAAGGACAATGTAATACAATAATGTCATAATGGGAGGGATGGGGGGGGGGGGAGGGTCATGTATGGTATGTATTATTAATAAGTACAATGTATAAAAACAATTACATTAAATAAAACTATAAGAACCAAGGGAAGCAATTAATCTATGTAATGAACAAGAATTATGTAAGAATTAAAGCATGACACCTACCAGAGTTACTTTTTTCCATACATTTGTTCAGTCTTGCAAAACACAAAATACCCATTTCAAATTCTCCAATCCCCTTATTAAATGTTGATACCGCACTACAATAATCCTTTTTATCATTCCTTTTGTTAACTTAATTGAAAGAATTATTTTGTGACTGTCAGTTACTTACAATACTTAGATAAGGAAGCTAAAAAATTTATGCTGTACATTGTCTTATGACAGGCCATTATTTTAAGTCCTGTATCTGGACATCTAAATCTTGTGAATCAAGTGTGTAAATACATGAGAAGTGGTCAAACATTTGGGGGTCATACCGTAATAGATATTGGTACTAACAACAGTAATATAAAATGACACCTAACCGTACTGTTATTATGCATATCCAGTAAATACTTCATGCCTCACTCCGACCCAATTAGACCCTCCAATTGCCCTATTTCACATTGATGTCACTGCTTGTTCATATGGGGGATAGAATCGCCAAATCCAATAGAGAATTCAACAAATTTGCTCCTAGTGAAGCAGTTTAATATAAAATGGCCTGGTTTTCAGATATAATATGTGTTGATATATACTAAAAAATATTCTGAGCGTTTGCTGGCTATTCTACTTCTCTTCGTGGATTGATACAGGTTTTAGAACAATTTTCAGTGAATTTGCGTTGATTTGACCCCCTCCGACGACCATGATCCTTTGCCGTTTAAACAATAGATTGCTTTGATGTGACGTCATAGTGAATTAGGGCAATTAGAACGTCTATTTGCAATCCATTGTCCTCTCTCAATTTCTAGAAGGTTAACAAAATGCAAGCTTCTAACAGAGGACCATTCATAAATGGTTACTAATTACATTAATTCTCTAAATGCACTATACATGCCTCTTTCTCTCTACAACCGATATAAACAGTTACATCATTTATTATTAGTATTATTATTAACAATTAGCCCTTGACTTATACTGGTCTTTGCAATATGTGAGAGAAATAAATGTGTTAGAATTTGACAAAGAAATTGCTTAATAATATTGCTTCTGGTGTGCTTCCAGCTAAGACTTTTTAATTTTTGTATTCATTTACAGACTTAACAGTTTTGAATAGAGGCTTTGTACCATCACATGCCAGCACCCATAATATAGCTTGGACTGCCTGTGGTTAGATGGTAGAACAATAAAATCCCTTTGCTCTTGGGAATTACATTCTTTCACATGTAAAACGATTACTGATATATATTGTTCCTGCCACCTAACATGGCTGCCATCATGTGATGGTGCAAAATCTCTATAGAATGTTTGCATAATGGCATCATTTGACTACCACTTCCAGAATCCCTTGACATTTTTGTTTGTTCAGTTAATTAGCACCAATTGTCTTACTATTTTTATGAGGTCTTCATGCAAATGTCACATTAAAACATAGAAAATCTTACAATGAAAGTGAATTACCGGTAAGTTTTGTGATGGTAGTGTCATTATTCCTTTACAACTTGAGTGTTGTCAGGGTGACATGTTAATTCATTATTAATGCATTTCTAGTGATGTAATGATTTCCCAAACATATTTAAGAATAGTTACTCTTAAGGAACAATTTGAAGGTAAGAATTGAAGCAAGCCTGTTTAGGTTGAATTTAATGAAATCCTGAAATGACAAACAAGTTGCAGGCTGGAATATGTGTAACAAATGACAGGGTAAAGGGGAGGAAACATCGAGACTCTCGGGAAAACAAAACTATTTCCCTCGAGACCAGTTCAACTTCATACATGTAAACATTTGCAGTAGCCACGTGCTATCCTTGAGAGCCTATTTTTGTAGTTTGGAAAACATTTGACTTGGGTAAATTTCAAAGTCATGTCTTACCTTAATGACTGTTCAAAATTGTAAGATGCCTACGTCATGCAGATTTGTTGCATAAATTGGTAATTGGCTTGTCATAATAACTTGAATCATTCTCGGCATGTAATTGAAATTTTCCACGATTTTTAAATGGACATCCAAATAACACTGACGGAAGTGATCAACCTATTTGAAAAATAATATCTAACACACCAATATTTTACCATACTTTCCTGTTCATATTCTGCCATTTTTTAAGAATTGTGAGTGCTTTCATAAACTTGTGAAATATATACGATATATCAAGTAATCTCAGGTTTTTGGGTACTATACTTCAGTCTTAAAGTTTAAAAATTATTGACATCCTTTGAAAGTGTTCAAGATTTTATTCAGGATATGATCCATCCTTTACGGGGTGGGGAGGGGGGGGTGAAAATGTGAGGAAAAGACCATGAACCATTTATTTTTGGAACACTGAAAGGAAAAAATCTCAAGCTTCTAATATTAATATTGATTTAATATTAAGTTTATTTCATTCAAATGTGAGGAAAAGACCATGAACCATATATTTTTGGAACACTGAAAGGAAAAAATCTCAAGCTACTAATACAATATTAATATTAATTTGATATCAAGTTTATTTCACAAGTTTATGAAAGTTGGCTGTTTCCTAACTTACATTAATAAGGTGCATTTACCAGCATTTTAGCTTTATTTCCCTTGACTTTTACAATTTGATGTCTTTAACTATTGAGCAATAAAATAATGAAAAAATGGGGAGGGTTATGCACCACACCACATCATTCGTTTGAGGCATGCTGCAAGTCACGCAGTTCAAGACCTAAATGGGCCATCATATCTTATTTTTCCTTTCCTTGGAAAGACCTCCAACATTTCCGTTTTTCATCCTTTATTTATTTTTTACCCCATCCATCCTTTCAGTTTATCAGGCATCATGTTACTCACCCTTTGGAAGAGGTTCAAAAACTCATTGCAATGGTCCATACATACATTACTGTTGTAATTGGTCTATAACCAGTCTTTAAAGATATTGACAATGGTTACTAGAAATAATGGGGAGATAAATGAGAAATAAAGCACAATCAAAGAAAAGAGTAGCAGTAGACTACTTCTTCAAGTTGGATTATTCCCCCCCCCCCCCTCCCTCCCAAAAAAACCCAATTTTTTTTAGTTTATTCAAAATTTCTTGCCAGCATGCCTCAAACGAATGATCACCTCATCACACACACTCAAGTTGTCTGTTGTTCATACTTTATTTCTTGGAGTTAAACCCAGTTGTAATCGACCAGAACAAGTGGAGTGATTTTACTTAATGCTCAAACCAACCCTAAGACAATGTAAATTTGGCACTCTTACACATTTTATATCAAATTATTTACGCAACAATAACTTCAATTCATGTACTATAATTTTTCCAGTGATTTCTCAAAATGTTTATAATTTTGGTTTGAAGTAAATTCACTCTAAATTGTGTACAAAATAATGATTTTGAAGCTGCTGCACTTTGATTATAAGGACAGAGTTTGGAAAGTGTCAGTACAACATTAAAGAAAAGTCGAAATGGTTAAAAAGGACAGTATGACTTAATGAGGAAACATTGGACCTTTGAAACTGACACAGAGGAAAACTTGTTTTTGCTCGATAAAAGATAGTCAAAGAAATAGAAAAATTGATGGTCAATCACAACTGGGTTTAACTCCTTTGGGGGGTGGGGAAGCTATCTAAACTGGGGGGAGGGGGATAAGACAACTTGGGGGGAGGGGGATAAGACATAAACTGGGGGAGGGGGATAAGACATAAACTGGGGGAGGGGGATAAGACATAAACTGGGGGGAGGGGGATAAGACAACCTGGGGGGAGGGGATAAGACATAACCTGGGGGGAGGGAGTAGGACAAACTAGGCGAGGGGGTAATTATGTCCATTGACTTCTTGGATTTTCAGAGTCAAGAAGGGGATGATGGCACTTAGGATTTTTGAAGGTAAGAATTCTTTGAATTAGGGAATTTAGAGACTTAGAAAATTTTCAACTTTGTCTTTCTTGTGTGGTGTGGTGTTAAAATAAAGTTTAACTTTGGACTTAGTGGTTTTCCTGTGTTTTTTTAATGAATTCCATCTTTACCCTCTCCACGCCCTTTTTGGACTTGTAAAAAAATACCTCCCCGAGGTCCCACCAGCACCAAGTCTCACTACCCCCGGTAGACCACGACCAGGCAGTACTTACTGTCCCGACAAGAGCCATCTTATGAAACCACAACCAGGTGGCTGCTCTGATGATGAAGACTGTTGATAAGGATATCAGACTTCTGACCCCCTACAGACTCGTGAGAGTACCTTGATGGCAAGCCAGCCTTTACACTGTGAAGATTAGTGCAATTAGGAGACTTCTAAGATAACCATGCCCCACTACCCATAGGTTTTACAGTACAACAGTGATGTATATCTTAGAGTGATGTGATCAATAGACTTAAGGCAGTATTCAGACATCCATAAAGTGTATGTGATTATCAAGACTGGTTTGCGAAGACTAAAATAACGAAGTTTCTAGGCTACTAACTTGTGAAAAATGAGCTGGTCTATCCCGAAAAGGAAACTACCACCATGTAATTTAATATGAAAAGCTAACATGGACTCTTTACCATTAACAATCTATTTTTGTTTCTATAGAGGACTAAGACCTATATTGTATTCAATTGATATTAATGTGTATTCAGAGTCTGCTAAAGGACTGGGTCTATAATGTATTCAATTAATTACTAATATATTTAGAGTCTGCCGAGGGACTGGGTCTATAATTTATTCATTTGAATATTAATGTTTTCAAAGTCTGCTAAGGGACTGGGTCTAATTTATTCAATTAAATATTAATGTTTTCAAAGTCTGCTAAGGGACTGGGTCTAATTTATTCAATTAAATATTAATGTTTTCAAAGTCTGCTAAGGGACTGGGTATATAATTTATTCAATTAAATACTGTTTTCAAAGTCTGCTAAGGGACTGGGTCTAATTTACGCCAAATTCAATATTAATATATTCAGTGTCTGCTAGGGGAATGGATCTATATTTGGTAGATTATGATTTATTTGGTACACCTCTTGGGCCAGGAGCAAAAGGACATCTGTTTTCTCAGGCTAGGGGTCTCTTAGCAACAGGGATTATTTTCATGATAACACCACTTCTGAAACTTTTAGTGTAAGTAAAACTGAATTAAAGATCAATCAAATTTTGCCAGATATTTGCCTTGAAAATAAGGGGATAATGATTTTTTTGCTTCTTTTAAGCCAATATATTGATTTGGTTGTATGGTGATATCATGAAGTCTAAAAGTGTTTAATCTTGAAAATTAATTAATCAATTTCTTTCGAGGGACTTTTTCTATAAAAATCTAGTTTAGAAATGTCTAGTGGATTTGGTATGAGTGCCCGATGCATGATTTAGTTGTACAATCACATTTTGTTGGGACAAAGACAAGAACAGATCGGGAAAATCAACATGTGTGAGTAAGTTTGCCGCAAGTTACTCCAGCTGATACCAAATCCACTATTAATTTCACTTCAAAGGGACTGACCTATAGAGATTGATGTTAGGATTTTGATAAATGTTTTTATTTTGTTTAATGAGGTATACAAAGCCTTTGTCTTATATTCCTAGTCCTAGTCAAGTATTTAGAATTATATTTTGTTTCCTAAGATTAGTTTTTTCACTCAAGCTACCTTTGTCACTACGAGGACCTTTAAAGAGTATTCCCCGGATAAATTCATGAATGACATTGCACTCGCACCCTGGTCAGTCCTAGATGTTTTCGACGATCCTGATGACAAATTGTACGCTTTTAACTCAATGTTTAATAACATCCTAGAGGAACACGCGCCAGTGAAAACAATTCGCATGCGAGGACGACCAAATCCCTACATTACTGATGAGATTCGTAATTTGATGGCAACAAGAGATAATTGGAAGCGTAATTTCAGGCAAACTAAAGACCCATTTGCCTGGTCTGCGTATAAGAATTTTAGCCGCGAGGTCAAAAGAGAAATACGCATGGCGGAGAAAGAGTTTGTGGCACAACAAATTAAAGAAAACAAGAACAACACTAACAGCATGTGGAAAGCAATTCGTGGTTGCATCCCCAAAAAGTCTGCCTCTCAGAAAACATATTCAAAGGACAACGAAATCGTAGCCAACGAATTTAATATTTTCTTTGCAAATGTCGGCACAAATACAATTGAGAAAGTTAACGCCTTGGCAGAGCAATTCAAGTGTGAATCCAACAACAGCACGTTCGTCCCTCGAGGGTATCCCGAGTCCGAACAATTCTTCTTTGATAATCGCGTGAGTCGTAATCAAGTGCAAAAAATCATTAACTCAATGGCTTCAAACAAAGCTCCTGGAATAGATAAGATTCCTCTCCACGTTATAAAAGACTGCCTCCCTGTCATCTTACCATCGATTACTTCGATCGTGAACGCCACTTTTAGCTCTGCAATTTCCCATCGCTTGGAAAATAGCCGAGGTCGTACCTATTCCAAAGGATGGCGATCATGAAATCCCAGACAACAACAGGCCTATTTCACTATTACCAGTGTTATCCAAGGTTTGTGAGAGAGTCGCTCATGATCAGTTAACTTCATATTTATCAACCAATCAACGCTTAACATCCAAGCAAAGCGGAAATAAAAAGTGGAATTCAACCGAGACATCTGTCATCCAAACAACCGATACTATTCTCGAGGCCATCGATAAGAAACAGCTTACTGCTACTGTGCTGCTCGACATGAGTAAGGCCTTCGATAGCATTGATCATAAAATCCTTATGACAAAACTGCAGGACGTTGGACTGTCACCTCTAGCCATTCAGTGGTTTCGCAGCTATCTTACTTCACGCTATCAAGTCGTCAGAATCCAAACTGCAGTCTCAGACCGTTTGCCTATGACCTGTGGTGTACCACAGGGAAGTATCTTGGGTCCATTGCTTTTTAGCATATATATAAACGATCTCCCAAGCGTTCCTGAACATTGTACTACTCAATGTTACGTTGACGACACCAAATTGTTGCTTACTTTCAATCTCCAGGACCAACAATATATTGTTTCAAGACTTAATCAAGACCTTTTCAGAATAACTAATTGGACACTCGACAATTACCTACTTCTAAATCCCGACAAAACTAAACTTATCATCTTTGGGAGCAAAGTGATGACTGCTAAAGTGGAAGATTTTCGTCTAACGCTACTGGGAAAAGAACTTACACCTGTCAAGTCAGTAAAGGATTTAGGAGTTCTCCTTGATTCCAACTTGACGTATAAAGATCATGTACAATCGACAGTGTCTAGTTGCATGTCGCGTTTGGGACAGATTAACCGAGTAAAACATGCCTTTGATCAAAACACTCTAAAAACCATGATAAATGCCTTAGTTTTCAGCAAGCTCTACTATTGCTCTAATGTGTGGAGCAATACCACTGAGAGTAACCTGAACAAAGTCCAAGCTGTGCAGAACTTCGCATGCCGTATCATTAGCAACAAAAGAAAGTACGATCACGTCACGCCTATTCTTAAAGAGCTACGATGGTTACCCGTCAGACAGCAATTACACTACCGTAATGCAATTATGGCATTCAAATGCATGACTGGGTGTGCCCCTGATTCCTTATGCTCGCGATTTATTCCAAGATCAAGCATCACGCAGCGTACGACAAGAAACTCGCAAAAGCTGCAGATACCTCTTTGCAGAACGACTACTGGACAAAGATCATTTTACTATAGAACTGTCAAATTGTGGAATTCACTAGACTCTGCCCTTAAGTTGAGCTCAACCGTGAAAGACTTTAAACGGACATTAAAACAACATCTTATTTCAGATTTTCTAAAACCTTAATGTAATTTAAATGTACAATTTATTTATCTATTTATTTATTTACTTTATTCTTTGATCTTTTCTTTTTGCTTCTTATATAATTATATATAGTATTATTTTAATTGTAATTAATTAGGCCCTTTATTCTGAAAAGCCTTATAGAGGACGAATAAAGTATGTATGTATGTATGTATGTACTTCTTTGCAGAAGTAAATGATTCATAGTGAATGAAAAAAATATGTAATTTGAGTGTTTCAATTGTGATTTTGAATTAAATTTTGAGCAACTACAAGTATCAAAATTGATGATGCCCAATTCAAAGCATATAAACATAAGTTTGTTTTCCCTAACATTAATTTGGATCAAATGTATTTTGACTTTTGGTTTTGGACAGCTTGTGCAAATAATACTAGTGCTTTGGACATAATAGTTCATAGTAAAACACACCTCTTGGTTTGACTTATTATAATAGTTTCATTTCATTCAAGTGAAATTGTTTCTGGATTGTGAGGTATAGTGTTTTAATGCCATTCTTTGATAGCTTTATTCATTCATTTTTCATTTCACTTTTGCCTTGTTTGGCTTGGATTGATCATTTGCACTTTCGTGTATTATTTCATTCTTCTGCACAGCTGAATTTGTCCTAATCAATTAGTAAATTATAGTATAAACTGAATACTGTAATATTAATGTATGAATATCAAAATAATGATCCAGTTTTAATCATAGAATATGTGTTCAAAATTATTGCAAGCTTTTATAAATTTTGCATGACAATTATGTCATAATTATTACCTCCAAATCATAAAATACTTTAATAATTTATTCAACATGTGGCCAATTTGTACATTTACTGAAGTTGCTCAGTAGATTTTTTTTTGGAACAGGTGTTTGACTTTCATTACTTAGTTGAATAATGAATTTCATAATTTCTAATTTTTTAATAATGTGTTTTCATTTTGTTCAATGGTTTTATTAAGACCTCAGTTTCATCCGAAGGATTTGTGGGGCTTTCCTGCAATGTCCAAATTTTCATATTTTTTGTTTTCTTCATGATGTTGTGTATTAAGTTTTAATAGATTTAATTCATTGACAAATTTGCGGATTTTTCGTTTTGGTAACATTCAATAAATTTTGTTCATTCAATAAATTTTGTTTTGATTGTCTTTTTGCAGAACTCTTCATATTTTGAGTCTTTCCCTTAAGTTTATTTTAGTTTTCTTCTTTATTTGTTTAAGGATGGAACTTTTTATGGTTATTTTTTGAAATGAAACTGAGGTCTTTTTTTGCTGGTAAAAAAACTTATTAAATTACAATCCTATGATAGAACCTTGTGTATCAGTCTAGCCGAACATCATTCACGCAAGATTAGGTCACCTAGAAATGATTCAACTCCTAGTCTTCCCAGCTTGATAATCTACTTGTATGAAAGTCTGAATGGTGTCTTATGCAAGTCTATTGAGCACACCGCCTCAAAGTTATCACTGCTGTACACACCCATGAATAGTACGATATGATTATCTTTGCTCCTAATTGCACTAACCTTCACATTGACTGGCATCCATGCCATCAGCGCACTCCCATGAAATCTGCTGAGAGCCATCACCCGGTATCCTTACCGACAACCTCCAACTTCAGAGCAGTCATCTGATCATGGCCTCAAGGTTAGACTCTGCCAAGAATCAGCAATGTTGTACCGCCTTTTTTGGTTTCCTGGCCTGGTGGGGCAGCTTCTGTTAGGTGCTGGTAGGACCTCGTGGGAGGTATCAAGTGTATTTCATTTTTCTGGTATATAAATAATAGATGATAATGATATTAGATATAGGAGAGTGCTTCTAACTAGCGATGGGTTCTCAGTAGATTTTGAACAAAAATCTTCAAACAAACAGCCAATACCTTTTTTTTTTTAAATTCAATGAAAATTGGGCAAAAATAAAAAAAGTAGTATAGGGGATGGGGGTTCCAGCGCAACGACCACCGGAGGATTACCCGCCTAAAGTACCCCCCTCGATTCGTACCGCGATTACCCGCATCCCGCGTCTATGTAAGATATGTTAGTCTATATATGGAGTGCGAAGATTGTAAAGAGTTTGTTTTTGACTTCTGTATAAAGTGCTTAAAACCCAAGTTTGTACCTACTAAGCCAAATAAGTATATTTGTTGTGGTAAGAAAATGCAAATAGAAGACGACACGTCAGCACAATGTTACGAGTGTGGTAAGAATATTCGTAATGCTGTACCAAATGCCACCAGAGAGCAATATTATGCTAATGGAGGTCGTAAGAAGACCCCATACAAAAGAATAAAATACTTCAGAGACTGGATGAGTCACATACAAGGTCATCAGCCAGTATATTTAGACAACGAAGTAATGGAAAGAATTATAGACCACTTAGAAGAGCCAACGCCACAAAGCCTGCGGAAAACGCTAGAAAAATTAAAGCTAGGGAAGTATTACAAAGCTATTCCCTATCTTTTGTCTGAAATTACCGGTAAGTCTATTCCTGAGGTTTCTGATATGAGCAGAGCCGAGTGCATGTTTTGTCAGCTGAATAAGGATATTCCTTATTACCCTGATGTAATCTATGAAATATTTTACGAAATTGACCCCAACCACCCCCTGTTGGGATGGATTCCGAGAAAATAAAAATGCAAAACTGGCGTTTATTTTGCCAGAAACCCCACTGAGGAATGCATCGCGCAGAACACCAAGCTATCCCCAGTGGGGTTTTTTGCATTTTGGGCTTACGGGGCTTATTTCATCCCGCGCCAGAGGCCCTCTAGTACATACACATATATCTTTCTTACGACCCACCAGAGGGTGAACTCCGGACAGCGTCCCGAGACACCCCCTGACTTTTCCAACTTTTCCAATCGCGAAACCCCCCATCGCGGGGTTGAATCGCACTTTCTACCCCTCCCCCCACGGTTGCTGTGAGTGGGGGAGGCTTTTTTTCACTCACAGCAACCGGTCCAAATGCGTCTACAGCGAGGCTCGAACTCGGGACTTTAGGCCTCCCCAGCCCCAAAGTCCACGATCACAAGCGAACGCCAGACACATCTGGACGCTTATGTATGTGAAAATTATTATATTTATGTCTTACACTCTAATTTGCATATTTTCTAGACTGACGTTCGATATGTAAATAGAATCCCGTCACGCTCTTTTCGAAGCAGATGTTTACTGAGCAAGCTTTCTTTGAAGCTCTTCTTTCGCTTCTTGGTAGATCTTTTTGCGAGATTCCTCGGAAAGATCTTTTACGACTGTTTTTTTATTTCTTATGTCCGACTTTAATTTCTCGTACTTTTCCTCTTCAGCCAGAATAAGCGAGAATTCTACGTCGTCTATCTTTCTGTCACGCAAAGCCTTTGAGACAAGGTCAGTGATAGTATTTACTTTAGCCCTTGACAGAGCTATTGTAGTGTCATGCTTGGATATTTTGCTTGACAACTGTTTCATAATACCCGTAGCAACAGCCGAAATAATACCACAGGCTGCCCCAACGCTGGCCAAAGGAACTCCAACAATTATTCCCGGTCCAGTAAGCGAAGTAGCAACGCCGGAGCCCGTTAACACAACAGATATGGACCCTGAAGTTATCGAAATCTTATGTAGCGTACTCCGGGCTCTGACGTACTTTTTTCTAACTTTTTCATAGTGTTTTGTCTGCCCTTCCAAGTAAGACAGGATTAAGTTTGCTTTATTCAGACGAAAGTTTTCAGCGTTTAATTCGTTAGGTTCCTTAGGAAGTTCAGGATAAAGTGGAGGCGCTGATGGTATAACATCCATTATATATAATGTACGACGCTTTTGGGAATGATATTGAGGAGCAGCCACATCACGACAACCGGGATTACTGGAATTGGAGAGCATTTAGGAAGATGTTTCCACATGCAGACCCCAGTAAGTTCGAAAGAAGACCCGATGGTATTTACTATAACGGCTCTAGGATGTACAGCAACGAGGATTTGAAGCCTACGCTGGTTAATCGAATAGACGATCAACTGAAGCATTCGCCAATGCATAAGCCAACGCCAGCGCCAACGCATGTTGAACCCAGTTGGTCGAAGGAATTATTGCTGGGTACCAGTACTTATCCGATACCCGCAGTTTCATTTGATAAACACCCAAGCTTGGACCTAACGCTGAACATGCGGATTTCTAACAAGCATTCCTTTCCGTTAAAGGTGCGGGATATCTTCGAAGACGTACCCATTATTCATACCACCGCTAAGGAATCTCATGAATGGTTAAGTGGTCCTAACATGCGTTATTGGCCGCAGCAACTAAACTTTGCAGTTTGGTGTGCCACTAGCGGCTGTGGTGTAAGCGCAAGCTTGATGAAGAATTCAATATTTATGTTTCATTTTCACTTCACGGTTAGAAGAATACTGCATGAAATGGGTGTTATTGCGCTGCCGGGAGATGCCACGTTTTATCCAAGGGATAATAAATACAGCGTGCCGGCTTATGATAGACTTTGTAAGGAGTTCGGTGTTGTAGGGAAGGATTTTAGATGTACTGCAGGTGCTAACGATGGCTTGGGGCATATTTGGGCTTATTGGGGGATTGGTGGACACGAGCTAAGTGATAAGGAAGTTCATGCATTGAATCTACGAAGGAACACTGGGTATCACAAAGAAACTCACGACAGTAGCACCTTCTTTGAACCAAACGCTAAGACCACTAAGGAAGTTAGAGACGGACCTTTGTTCAAAGACGAGGGCGGTAAGTATGCAGGGGCTAATCCACTGATTATCAAAATTACCAACGACGAGCAAACGAAGCAATATCTTAATTTCATACCCACAGAAGGTAAAGGACTAACCAAAGCCGGCCTTGCCCGTTTAAACCGCAGCATAGAAGCTTACGTGTATTCCATCCTTGGAGCTCAGGTAAACACCCGATCCAGCATAATCGGAAATACGGGCGCCGCAGAAGAGACGCGAGCCGAAGCCTTGATCTTATTTGAAAGTTCAATCTTGGAGGGTGACATTAGCAAGGGCGTACAGCGTTACCAACTAGCTATACAAAATTCTAAGGCAAGGTTGGACTATGCAGTAGCCCCGGGTTGTTGGTTAATGCCTAGTAATTTATCTATAAATACTGGTTCTGTAGTAGGATACAACAACAAACTGCAGCGAGCTACTAAGGATATGAAGTTTGGGGTGAACGACGTGAACTCTGACACTCTTAGGAACATTCCTCACTTCGTAGAGAAGCCAAAAAAGTCACACGAAACGAAGCTACCCACAGTTAAGAAACCATCAAAGAAGGTCCTACCTGCGATACCTGAGGAATATGACCATAACTTATTAAAAGCCGGTCTAGCAGCTGCATGCATTGGTCTGAGTTATTATATATGGCGATGAACAACCCCTACATGGCTGGAGTAGATTGTGTTTATACGACTTACAAAGGTGAGAAAAGATACACCCAGAGCTCTTGGGTTGATGTCACGGGGATGTCCGTGAATTTGAACTACTCGGGAAAGAAGTTGATCCTTTGTAGTATTTGCATTGGCGCAAGTAGTCATGCCAACGTAGGATTTCGTTTCTGCGACGACAATGGAGTATTACAGCCTATGCGCGTAAAAGATGATAACAGGGAGCCTACGCATTTCTCCGTAGAGCCCAACCCCAGCAGCCTTGAAAATCTATCGGTTTGGACTTTTCATATGGTTGCCGATTGTCATGGGAAGGTAAAGCTGCAGATAAGAGTAGACGATACGGGGAGGGTTACGATAAATAGCATAGATGATAAAAGAGATTACGTTTATAATCACAAAACTATTAGCGCCCTTACGGTAGTTAGCCTTTAAATATATGAATAACCCACATGTAAAGGAAGATTCGTTTTTTTCATTATTTAGAGGAGGAGAAGTACTCTGACGATAGCTGGCATGATACCAACCTGCAGGTGAAGGTTGGAGGTCTTGGTATTATCATATGCACTATTAACATTAGTGCGTGGAATGATTGCAATGTTGGGTTTAGAATCCTTGATGAGAATGACCACCCACTACTACCCTACAGGAAAAAAAAAAATAAGAGGCATTTAACCCACTTCACTTTTGAGCCCACGACCACGAGCTTGGAGAACCTAACACCGGTGACTTTTCACATAATAGCTAATTGTCAACATGCGAGGCTTCAAATTCGTCCAAGCGACACAAGGAGAACCTATTCGGGTATTGTTGGGATAAATACCACCTATCCGACAGCTGGCTCCCCGGTGGATGCTACCTGGAGTCATAAGACCATTAGTACTATGACTTTCATACCTTTAGTTTCGCATTATCAAGGCGGCGCGAATACTATCTTTACTTATCCCCAGTCGAGGACACCTCGGATTCCCGACGACGATAAGCCACCAGTAACGTACCCAGATAAGATTAAACCTTCATCTTCTTCAAGAGTACCACCCCAATAGCTACTACTAATATCCAAATGTTATTCCCCACGAACTTCAATAGTTCTCCGCCGGCCCTAAGTGCCAAGGAAACAACTGAACCCAGCAGCCCAGGCAAACCGGCTGCCATCTTTTTTCCTAAGGCCGTTAGTCCATTACCTAATTTTTTTACGCCTGCGCCTGTAGCCTTAAGCGCGGATAGGATAACTCCTACTACGCTCGAAATAGCGACCGCGAATGCCAGTGGAATACCATACTTCAAAAGGGCTCTTTTTACCTTTTCCTTGGTGGTAAGCCCCAATTCTCTTTCCAGGTTTTCCTTTTGCGCATGTAATTCTGCAAGGCGCTCCTGAAGGGTTTCTACTTCCTTTTGGGCTGCTTCCCTTTCCTCTTCGGGGCGAGTTTGATCTGCAACTATTTCCTGCTGCCGCTCTATTTGTCCCCTCCAGGTCTTCGATAGCCTGATCTCTTTGCCGGATTTGCTCTTCTTTAGCATTGATTTCGGCAACCAACTGCCGCCGTTCCTCTAAAGAGGCAGCTATGGTGGTACGTAAGTTCTTAGCTTCTTCCTTGTTTATGTCTAGGTCTTGCAAGGCAAGTTCGAAGGCCTTTTGGGCTTGGTCCCTATCACGTAGGGCTTTGTTTCTTTGTTCTCTCATTTCTATTATGCGTTGATTCTTGTCGTCAACTTCTCTCTTTTGAGCATCAAGGAGTAGTCGGTTTTGTCGCATATAATCTGCTTCCCTTTCTTCCAACGTTTCTTGTAGTCCCTCAACGCGCTTTTCTAGCGCGACCTTTTCATTCAGGGTTTCCAACCTTTCTAACATGCTTCTAGTGGCACGCTGGAAGCCTTTTAATCTTGAGACGTCACCCCTAACTTCACCATCTTTATCAAAGAGGGGTTGTGGTTTCGTCCAGCGGTCTTTGTCAGGATATCTCAGGTCCTGGACGCTTATGAGGACTTTGTTTTCCGCGTTCTGTGAGCCTTACGTCGTCAGCATCGAAACGGGAATAACGCTCATTTAGCTCTTGCATTGCCCACTCTACAGTTTCCCGCGCGGTTGCTCCGCCCATGTTTTGAAGCTCCAAGTATTCAGGGATGGGTTTGCCGTGGTGTCTTGATTGCCACATGCGATTTAAGGCGGCCTTGGCGCTTTTCCATCTACTACCATATTTATCGTGTAAGGCTGCGTCGTAGATTAAGGGGTCGGTTTCCAGGCCTTTAGTCCATGCGTCGTATTCTTCGTCGTTAATATCGACTTGACCTTCTTCAGTGGTGGGATCAAAATCTGTTCCTTCTACTTCCATTATATATGATAAGCTCAAAGTTAAACCCCAATATATTACCTAAGCAGGTTGGCGGACTGAAAGCAGAACGCACCTTTCACCGAGGTCACCTTCACCCCAAGCAGCGCTAAACCTGGAGAAACGCTGTACGTAGGTGTTCCCCGACTAACAGATAACCTAGTATTAGTTCCTGGTACCCTGGCGTTAAGGTTTGATTTGACGGTGCAACCTACCGTCGCAGATGAAAGGATTATCGTTAACAACCTTGGTCGCAACATCGTCTCAAAGATGCGAGTAAAGTTTGCCGGGGAATCCCTCTTAGACTTAAACAACTATGACCTTTACACCACCTACAAAGATCTGTGGTTGACTGCATTCGAAAGGGCACAAAAGATAGAGCAGGGTATTGGTAGCACAATCTTACGTAAGGTTAGGACTCCTACCAAGACACAACCTACTGACGGCAGCGGAGAAACCGCAGTGGCAGATGCAAAGGCCATTAAGACAGCCTATGGTACTAAATACGTAATACCATTGGACTTTGAGGCTATTACCAGCCACGGAGTTTATTATCCTAGACAGTTGAGTGAGTTGCAGTTTGAAGTGACCTTAGCCAACATGACTAACATCATTGGCGGGTTAAGCACTGCGTTGTCGGGAAGTATTCATCCATACGCCATTACCAACCTGGAATTGCAGTATGAAACCATACACTCCGAAGATCTAGCACGTAGCGCTGGCATGGAATACAGTGCTGGAAAGGCTTTCTTGTACGACCACGCGGTAATGTACAAAACCTTTAGTTTCCTGGATAAGACAGACGCGGTAATTACTCAGAGCATTAATTTACCACGTCGTAGTCTTACAGGGTTGATGTTGGTATTTATCAAACCTTATGAAGCCGGTAAGCGCGACTCTGAAGCCTTTCATAACCCCAACATCATCAACGTCGGGATTAGCATCAATGGAGTTCCAAATAAGGTGTATTCGCAGGGAATGAAGCCCTCAGACATCTACAGGGAAATAAAAAGAAAGTTTGGGGATCAAGTTGCACCCGGTGAGTTCTTTACCGATAAGTATGCACTGTGGATTGACATGCGAACCACCAACGACGAGGATTTACATGGACAGGGATTGCGTCTGGTAAATACCCAGGACGGCATTACCCTGGAAATCAAGCGAGATCCAAACACTAGTGCAGGCGACTCAGACAAGATTAACGCATACGTCTTTGTGGTGTCTGACGCGCAACTGACCGTAGAAATGAATCAGCTAAAGAGTGTTGCATATTGATTCGTTCCCTTAGCCAATAAAAAATATTCTGTATATAATGCTTCGCGTATTCGAAAACAACAACACCAAACTGCAATGCATAGTGCAAGGCGATAAACTTTATTTCAAAGCGAAGGAGGTGGCTTTGGCGTTGGGCTATGTTAACTCTAGGGACGCAGCTAGAGCACACGTCTCAGAGGAAAACAAGGTAACTTTAGGGTCTATAAAGGGTGTCAATCTGACTGACACCCTTAATGCGCAACCACATACCGTTTACATCACTGAAATGGGTCTTTATGAGTTAATATTCGGATCTGAAAAGTCCGTAGCTAAGGAGTTCAGAAAATGGGTGTTAGGTGATGTTCTCCCTACCCTCAGGAAAACAGGTAAGTATGAAATAGAGCGGCGCTTTGACAGTCCTAATAAGTTAATATTCAAAATAGAAAATGAATTTGACCTGCATAAGAAGGTCGTAAACTACATACGTCGATTCCACCCTATCCTACTGCTCGCACCAGGTCTTGGAGAACTACAGGACTCAGCTAGCAAAAGGATAGTATGTTGGCAGAAAGGTTACCAGGCAGGTCAGCCTGACATCTTAGTTCTCAATGCACATAAAAAATATAATGGGTTATGCTTGGAGTTGAAGACGCCTAAGGGTAACGGCGTATTATCCTCAAAACAAGAGGCATTACTCGCACAATACGAGGCAAATGGTTATCTAACTATGGTGTGCAACGATTATGACCTTATATGCAGGGAAATTGACCATTACGCGGATGGCATTCGTGTACCTTGTCCTTGGTGTATTAAGGCTTTTAAGACGCAGGAGGCGTTAAGGACTCACCAAAGAATATTTCATAGATATAATGATAGTTGAACAGACACACTGGCGTGAATTAGTCCAAGGCATTTCATACAGAATAAAAAATTATGTTGTATTCGAAGACATTAGCCGTTTAAGGTTGGTCTTGGAACACGACGGTAAAGAGTGCACACTGTGGGCACCCGACTGCGTGCGGTATGTCCTTCAAGGTGAGGAATTCACACACATACGCAGCTATGGTAAGGTCAACGGTCGATGGAAGTTCGACGTTGAAAGGAAGGTAGATGCTAATCCTCTGTGTGATTAGAAGTCATCCTCATGGGCGGTTAAGTATTGGTCTGCTACGGCGGACCTCATTTTTTCTGTTATGTGGTAAGCGGATACGGTAATTAAGACGCCTCCTACGAATGCTGCGATTTGAGGTATCATATATCTTTATCATTTTTCCAAGCCTTTCGTACCGCCAGGTAATGGTCTAAAGGACGTGGTCCGTCGTATAGACAGCACCAAATATGTTGTCCACTCCGTTGACAGCCGCAGCGATCGCAAATAGCCTCCCAGTGTTCCCTGTCCTCCCATTTAACGCCCTCAACATCGTCAAAGCCTACAAAGGTTTGGTCAATTTCCTTCTTACGTTTTGTCAGCGCCCGGGAGGTTTCAAGGGGACAACAGCGTTCGGCTATGTCACCGTGGGTTTCACAGGCAATACCTTCTAGGTGGTAACGGCGGCAGCGGTACTTATGCCAGTTCTCTTCAAAGAAGGGCTCATCACAGCGGCGGCAGCAGTTCTTAAGACAGACCCTGTTGTCGCGGTGATATTGTAAGGCTTGGAGGGTGGACAGCTTTTGACCGCAGTCACCGCAAAGGGCGCTTATGGTCTTTTGACGGTATCGCATGCGCTCCATATACCTTATTTTGAAAATCCTTCTTGCAGATCCTCTTTGTAAGCTAAAGTTTTTTGTGCTTTAGGATCTGTGGGACACCAATGCCCAACGAAGGATTCTTCGGGGAATACCTTATTACAATGAGGACAGGTGTATTTTTTCTCCTCACGAATTATGCAGTCGGCAGGTAGTTCACATGTAATGCAGTCCATATATTGAAAGGGCAATTAGAATTCCTCCCAGGCAGCTGCGCCCCTGACTTCGATGTAGTATATTGGCGATGTAAGGAGATCTTAATGATATATTATTCTTTCTTAGAATACGTTACGTAAAGACTTATTTTAGGGCCCTTCATATTATCCTCTTTTTATTTATTATATTAAGTAATGTTAATAAGATATCATTAAAAGAATAATAAAATATCATTAAAACTAAAGACCCTAAGAATATTAGCCTAATAACATTCAAAACATTAAGAGAATAATAACCAATCATTAAAACTAAAGACCCTAAGAATATAATCCTAATAACATTCAAAACATTAAGAAATAATGACATTAAAACTAAAGGCCCTAAGAGACCCTACCCTATCAGCAACAACGAAGTAGGATCATTAATAAGGCATAAAGAACACCCTACTATAATGACATGCAACGATTGCAACAAACGATTCAGTTCCTTACAGCGACTTAACTATCACACCGAAAACAAGGTCTGCTTTAAGCAACGCGCAGCAACGACATGCGAACATTGCAATAAGACCTTTACGACCAGCCAAGCTCGTTCCTACCACGTCAAAAACAAGGTCTGCTTTAAGCAACGCGCGACAGCAACGACATGCGAACATTGCAATAAGACCTTTGCTACCGCGCAAGCTTGTTCCTACCACGTCGAAAAGAAGGTCTGTCGCCGAAACGACGCGCACAACCTTACTTGCGAAGAATGCTACAAGGTACTAAGCTCTCCTCAAGCACTAGCATACCACATGGAACACAGAGTCTGCCTCAAATCTCTTTGCAAAAGCTGCAACGCATCCTTTGAAGATGCCTGGCACAAATACAGATGTAAACGATACGACCTTTCAGAAGTCGTCTGCGAAGAGCATGGCGACGTAGCAGAACGTTGTTGTCCAGTCGACACGGTAAGGCAATTGAACAACCAGAAAAAAGAAATAGACGACCTCTTTGTGAACTTCGACGTCACATTTGAAAAGGTCGCCTGGGAGAACGTAAACTACTGGAACGACACTTGCGATAAGTGTGGCTGCGTCAGGAAGGAACAACACTTGTGGCAGTGCTTATACGATCCATCACAAGCATGTACTTTCAGTCGCTACGCCGAAATGCGTATGAGAGATGCGCTGCTACAGAAGGCGGAAATGCTACGCCAGCAACGACGATGAAGTTGGTCATACTTAAAGCAAACCTAATTCATTTCGAGGTTCCTTAATTGTTAACGTTCTATAGAGGATATTGAATGAAGTCCTTGATGGACTCCGTAGCCCACCCCGCTATCGTCAAAAGCGCACCAAACCGTTCTGCACGCTTCAGACTGCACATTTCATCGTACAATTCCTGCACGCGCTCTTTTAACCGGTCTATCTCTTCCCTTTGTATTTCTATGGTGTTTTTTTTATCCTTTGCGTCGGCGGTCATTCTTCTTACTGCTTCCACTGGTTCCATCTATATATGAATCCAGATCACATGCCTTGTAATGCTCTGATAGTAGGACCCACCGGCTGCGGAAAGACCCAGTTCATCGTGGAGCAGCTATTAGGGCCCTTTAGATACCGCTTCGACTACATAGTGTTATTATGCCCCACCTACGTGAATAACCGCACCTGGGAAGGCATAGGAGTGAAAGATGACGACTTCTTCGTAGATATTTTAGACCCTAACGAGTTATCCAGCCATTTGAAGTTCTGGCACAAGCAATTCCCTAAAGATACGCAAACCTTGCTCATACTGGATGACATTGCCTGTGGGGACGACGTAAAAAAGCGCACCTCCGAATTAGTGAAGCTCGCTTTCAGCGGCAGACATGACAATATTAGCGTTTGGTTGCTCTCGCAGCAGCTTACCAGTGTCTCTAAACCCTTCAGGGAAAACATAGGCTCCCTGGTCGTATTTTATACACCCAGTAAGTCTGACCTGGAAACCATCTTAAGCGACTACGGCGGTGAGATATCCAAGGAACAGTTGCATGAATACATGCGGCATTTAAAGACGCATCAACATTCCAAGATGATCTTCTCTTTGAGGTTTCCGTATTCAATAAAGATCTCAGATCTTTAACTCCTAATGTATATGGAGATTGAGCAGCTCTTAGATGAAGTCCCCACACAGTTAGACGAAAGTAACCTCAAGGAACAACTCAACATCCTTGTGTCTTCGGGGAAGTGTAAAGAAATGATAGGCAAGGAACTTACCCATGAGCAAGTTAACAAGTTGTCAGAAGAGGAAGTCAAAAAGTTCCATAAGAGGTACGAGGCTGCCCTTGCAAGTAAGACCACGGACGCCGTCGCAGACTCCGCTATCCGACTTGCGACTAAATTGCTTGGACTTGCACTGCCCATAGACGATGTGGAGCAACTGCGGAAGGACATTAGCGAGGACTATGTCATATCCCAAGAACTTAAAATAACCTGCGGGTGGTTGTCTTTGAAGTGCGGTAAGTTAATGGCAGTAGCCTCTGCGGCTTTGCACGTAGCTCAGCACGTCGACTTGAAGGAGGTACTAGGTTCCTTCGGAACATCTTGGAAGGACTTCAAGAAGGATAGAGAAGTCGAAAAGGTCTTCCAGGCAGCACTTGCTGATGATCAAGTCGCCTCAAGTACTTAGTCAAGTCATCCTTAAGTACTTAGTCAAGTCATTGTCAAGTACTTAGTCAAGTCATCCTTAAGTACTTAGTCAAGTCATTGTCAAGTCGTCTTAAGTACTTAGTCAAGTCATTGTCAAGTACTTAGTCAAGTCGTCTTAAGTCATTCTCAAGTACTTAGTCAAGTCATTGCCAAGTCGTCCTTAAGTACTTAATCAAGTCATCCTTAAGTCATTGTCAAGTCGCCGTCAAGTTATTATCAAGTCCTTCAAGTCCTTAGATATAAGATGAGTGGCACCGAAGAACAACCTCAGGAGGAGCAGAAGATTACCAAGCCTAAATCTGCAGGCAGAGTTGCCGCGGGAAAGAAGCTCGCGGAGATGAACAGGAAGAACAAAACCAAAAAAGAAGAAAAGGTGGAGGACGAAAGCGAATCCTTTATTAATCCCGGCTACGTCATTGGCGCGATAGGAATTGCTATAGCAGCAGGCAGCCTTTACTTACAATGGCGGGCTACGAAGCCAGAAGTAAAGCGGGAGGCCTCAACGTATCACGCACCTGTGGAGGTTAGAAAAAGCAAAATCCCTGAAATGGAATGACCTTCTCGCTTTGTAATATAATGTCGACTGCATTGTTGAAAACTGTTGAAGAGGCAGCTATCATTACTTCTATTGTTGCTGGTATTGGTTGGGTTGGTAAGAAAGTGCTCAAAGAAGACTTTACTGAAGACCCAAGCAAGAGCTTCGCTAATTTCGCTAAAATGACCGCTGCCGTTGGCGGGGCTATCATGCTAAAGGATTACCTACGAAAGGAAAAGTACCTGCCAACGGCGTGAAAATCCCTGTGATTTTCTAATATATAATGGTTAGCTTAGTCGCAGGTGGAGTTATTGCAGCTTTAGCATTTACAGGAGCTAATTATGGTGGTAGATATCTGGATAAATTAGTTAGCGGTGATAAAAACGCAGAATCTAACGCCGAAAGAAAAAGGCACGACTTAGCGCTGGAGAAATATCAGCGGGACGTGGCGGCTTGGAATAAAAAAAGACAAGCCTACAGGGATTGGTTGGATAAGAATTACCAAGACAAAATGCAGGCGGATAAGAACTTCGAAAACACAGACTACGCCTTCAAACTTTATTCGCAGGCGCACCCAACAGTGGTGTTAAAGAAGCCTGACTTTAAGAATTACTACCAACCTTCTAAGAAACAAAAAAATAGTGAGTTGGTCTTCGTAGGAGTCGCAGGGCTGGCAGGAGGCGTGGCCTTGGCGTATCTAATATAATGATCGTCTTTTTGGAAAGCGACAAGAATAACTTTACCACTTATCTGAATCCTCCCATCCGCGCGGAAAGGGTTCGGTTGGTTAGTTGCTCTTTGTACAATTCTTGGTATAATTTGATTGGCGGCTTTGTCGTTGTGAATGCCAACAAACCAAAGTTACCAGATTCCCATTACACCCCCATAACACTGGCTAAGGAGCTAGCAAAGCATGGATATACTCTTACCACAGGATTACCCCATGAAATGACATTTAAGAAAAATAATGGGAGCGTCAATTTAAAGGACAGTTCATTGGTAGAACTCCTGGGCCTTACTAGTACCACGATCAATGGTCAACTTGACGTGAAATGGAAAGTCGCATCCTCTTACGAAGTCTATTGCGACTTGGTCCATAGTTACAACAATGGAGAAAAGTCTTCTCTTATGTCCAAGTTTCTACCCAAAGGCAATCCATTTGACCCAGTAGAATACACTCCCATTTCTTTGAGCTATGATTTATCTAATTTAGTAGAAAGCATAAACATCACCATTAAAGTGGACGGAAAGACGGTGGATTTCAATGGACGTCAAATCAATCTTGTTTTGGAATTCATATAATGGGCCGCGTAGAGGACAAACTCAAAAGGATTTACTATGGACCCGAAGGCTATTGGAAAGGAGCGTCAGCTATCAAGAAACTCGCGACCGCGGCCAGGGTATCAGAAGAAACGGCTAAGAACTGGTTAAAAAAACAAACCCTCTGGCAGGTTTATCTTCCCGTGCCTAAGTACATTCCCAGGCCCAGCTTTACCGTAAATGCCCCCAATGAAGTTCATCAGGCGGACTTGCTTTTCTTACCGCACGACAAGGTGAGAAAGAAGACCTATAGGTACGCTTTGACCGTAGTCGATATCGCAAGCAGATATAAGGACGCCGAACCCATAACCAGCAAGGATTCTGGGGAAGTCGCAGAAGCCCTAGGTAGGATTTATAAGCGCGTCTTGAAATGGCCTAAGCTGCTGCAAGTGGATGCGGGGACAGAGTTCATGGGCGTGGTGACTAAGACCCTGAAAGACCACAGCACTAAGATTAGAAGAGCTGAAGCTGAGTACCACAGGGGTCAAAGCATCGTCGAAAGATTCAATAAGACCTTGGCCGAGCGCCTCTTTGGGTACCAGTATTGGAAAGAGCTGGAAGATCCCTCCAAACGCAACAGGGAATGGACTCAGAGGCTCCCCCAGGTCGTCGCGGCTTTGAACAACGAGGCGGCCAGGGCTACGGGGATAAAACCCAAAGATGCCATAAAAAAGAAACACGTGGAACACAAGTCCTTCGTCAGAAGTTCGAGGGCGGTCTTCCCCCAGGAAAAGAAATTAGGTGATGTCACGGTTCGATATCTCTATGAGCCGGGTGAATTAGAAGGAGGATCCAAAAGAGCTACGGATCCTAATTGGTCTTTGGAAACTTACCAGATCCGAAGTGCGATAGCTAAGAAGGGTCAGCCCATCTTGTATTATCTTCATGATGGTCCCACTCGTGGGTTCGTCAAAGAAGAACTGCTTATCGTGTGATGTCCGAATGCTATCGTATGGATACCATCATCACACATCCACCTCTTACCGTCAAATGCAGACAGTGACACCTTCTCCTGCGTAACGTTGTGTATTTGATGTCCGTAGCTGCGCAGGCTGTTCATCTTATGTCGCTGTTCCTTACGCGTACGCAGTACCTTCAAGTAGGACTCGTGCGTAATGTCCTTCTTAACCACGTATTTTTTTACGCCTTTGGCTTTCTTTTCTACACCGTCCAGCTTTAGCACGCTGTACATCTTGGGTTTCAGGCCCACGTATTCCACGATGGGTTTTCCTTTCATCTCATCCTTCATTTTCCCGATTACTTTCTTGTTTTTAGGGGAGTAAAGAAAGTGGTCGCGTGGGTAATCGCTGGTGTCGTATTCATCGATGTCGGGAACACAGTCTTCGTAAATGTCTTCCGTCTGCACCTCTAGTATCAAGGAATCGGTGTCGGTGTATAAGAGGCGGCACTTATCACCGTATTTCGGTTTTAGCTTGTCGTAGTAAAACTCATACATGAGCAGCTTTGATAGGTCTAACACTGTAAACCCCGTGTATACGGGTTTATTCAGGAATAGATTCGCTTTCTTCATGTGAATCACGTAGAAGTTTAACATTTCTACGTATCTAACGAATCCAGGCTGTGACACGTATGCTTCTGCTTCCTCTCTGGTGCTGGCTATCTTTATGCTTACACGCTTGCGGATGTTCTCCATTGTCTTACCAAATACGCTATTGTTCATTAGTTTAAACAGGTTCTTTTCGAAGTCATTCTTTGCCTGCGTGCGCTTTTGTGTGTTAAAGTCAATGTAGGAGCGCATCCATGGTTCCTGCGTGAACTTCAAAACGCGATGGATCTTCTTCACGCGTAAGCCGTGGCGCACATAGAACTGCAGGTTGCGGTAATGCACCACGTACTTTCGCTTGTCCATCAGGTTCATCGTTAGCTTCCTGTAGGGTTTGTAGCCAGGGCACATTTCCCTCTGCAGCGGACTCAGCTGCTTAAATGGTATTTCTATTGCTTCTGGTGCTAATGGGAACTCATTGTGCGCGTCGTGCAAGTGCTCTGGGTATTCCAGGTCCACCTCCAGCACGTAACCTTTGTCGTCTTCTTTACCTACGTTTAGGTAAAACTCTATGGGCTTTATGTTGTCCCATTCGAAGTCGCGTACAGGTAAGTACTGTGACATTGCCCAACCGTAGAGGTTGTTTGCGTCTAAGTAGAAGATGTATGTGGTTGGCTTCTCCGGGTCGTACTCCACCGTGGGATTGTTCGCTTTTGCGTATCGTCTGCTGGGTCCGCAAACACCGCCGCGGATACCGTCTTCCATAAAGCGGTACATGTCGTATTCCGTTAGGAGATCCAGTTGCGCGTTTGTCTTCTTTAGAAGCGCACTCCAACTAAGTCCAGGAGCCGTGTAGAAGTTCGCTGGATCCAACCCGTAGTATTCCATTGCCATCTTTCGAAAGCTTTGGAAAACATCCGCGAGCAGCACTACGTCTGAACGTAGGTAGATGTCGTGGTATTCTCCCATATTCTGACAGGAGTACTTTTCCCACACATCTAACGCATGCTGGTACTCCTCGTCCTTTATACCAGACTCGTTTAGGGTGCTGTAGAATCTCTCTTTGGGTGGTAGGGGCTCTTCGAATCGCTCCCAGGAGTCCATGTATTCGTATGGGTAGACTCCTTTCCTTTCCGCGCCGTATTGACTGGAAATGGGGAACTCCGTGTTGTATTTAACCAAGTTTGCTAAGGAGTCCGCCATGAACTGCTGCGAGTCTAAGAACTTCAGCTTGCCCACAGTTACGGACATGTACCTTTCTTTGTTGTTGGGTATGCACTTTACTTCGGAGCCGTCTGTTCCTTGTAAGAGTAAGTGACTGTCGTAACCCCTTAAATTGTGAAAGAATACGGGTATTTCCATTTCTGGATCTACTTTGAAGTTTATATTACATTTCCAATGAGCCGCACCTCTGTATTTACCCGTGATGTGGCAGTGATCTCTAACCTTATCCACATAGAAATCCTCAACAAATGCTTTGTGGCAGTGAATGCAATGCGTGGAGGGCTTTCCCGGCTTCTCACCCTTCTTAGCATACTTCCCGCATTTAAAATGAGCTTCTCCTAAATACTTTCCATCTTCGTCCCACGCTTTCTTGGCTCGTCTTCCAAACTGGAGAAGCGTATGTTGGCAAATGTGGCATTTCTTTGCCTTGGTAAAAGCCTCCTGGTTCTCTTTGGTAAATACCATCTTCTTTGGGTGTCTTAATTGTTCTCTTATCTCTTCCTCCTCTTCTCGCAATGCTTCTAGAAACTCATTAGCTGCGTTCTTACCTCGGTAAATTACAGGAGGGTCGGCCTTACCGTCTGATCTGACTACTATGTAACCAAAGGAGCAGATCTCGTGTAATCCCACCTTATTCGTGGCACCACTTTTCTGCTCTTCCTTAGTTATCAACGCTTCAAAGTCTGCATATATCATGTAAGGCACCTGCATCTGCTTTTGATGGTCTGAGTAGGATAGGTTCTTATCTGTGGGCATCTGGATCCGTTGCGCCACTTCTTCGACTCCGCGACATATTTCGTCGTGATCCTTTAGAGCTTTAACGCTGGTAAAGGATAATAAGCAGCAATCGCAGAAGTATTTCTTACCTTTGTGTTTGGTGTGTCTGTAAAACAGTCTGCTAATATGTTTAACCCACGAATAATGTCCGCCGTGGTAGAAAAGGTGTATTCGTTCTCCTTTACTCTTTGACAACACTAGTGGTACTATCGTTTGGTCTCTGACTCCGTAAACGTTAATTGCTAAATCGTTTATTTCCTCAAATATGGGGATGTCTATCAACTGCATGGGAAATTCCACACCATCCCACTCTAAATCGTCTGTGGGATACTTACTTGTCCTACAGGGATCCTTATCTACTGGATACAGCGCGGATCGTATTGCCCACATAAAGCAGCGGTTGTCGTCATTTTTTACGTTGACTATGGCTTTTTTCCTTTCTACCCACGTTGGTAGGGGCACGTAACTTCCTCCTCGTATTGGTACGTACCTTGCCATGCTAACCTCCATACCTTCTACCTCCTCCACTGTCCAACCTGATCCTTCTTTCGTGTAGTTAGACAGCGACTCCATTATTGCTTCTAAGGCTTCGCTGAGTGACTTATCCAGATTCGTGGACTCTAATATCACTAACGACTTTGATCGCAGCATTGCTGTCGTCGTTGCCTCATCTTTTGACAAACTTACTTCTACCATTATACTCGCTTTCAGGGCTCCTAATTCTTCTATACCTTTTCGAAGCGTTCTCTTGACCTTCCTTTCTGACTGGCGCCAAAACTGTCTAACATCAATCTCACCGTTACCGGGTATTGGCACCGTTTCGAAATTGCTTTGGGATTCCATCTATATAATAGGAGATATCTTATACCTAATTCCAGACCCTTTTCAGATCGTCGTAGTCATACTCACAATCCTGACAATGCCAAAACAATTTAACCTTAGTCTCAAACTTCTTACCACATCCACAATCATAGCTGCTCATACATTTCGTCTTCATCTTTAAATGCTTCTTCAAGTCCACTTCTTTCTTAAAAGTTCTCTTACAATCTTCGCACTCCATATATAGACTAACATATTTTACATAGACGCGGGATGCGGGTAATCGCGGTACGAATCGAGGGGGGTACTTTAGGCGGGTAATCCTCCGGTGGTCGTTGCGCTGGAACCCCCATCCCCTATACTACTGCCTTACTATTCTCATGAATAAAACAAATTTAAAATAAATATAAGAAAAGAAAAATTGCATTACAAAGACAATTACTCGAAATTGTGTGATTTCCTGTACTAATTATTTGTATAATTTATATTTCTATGTAATAAATTTAAAAAATCAATAATTATGATTTAAGCAAAATATTTATTATTTATTTTTAGATTGATATATAAGAATATGTTTAAATAAGTGAAATATAAAATTGATTGACTAACTGACTGACAGACTGACTGACTGACTGACTGACTGACTAACTCGCTGACTGACAGACAGACAGACAGACTAACTGACTGACTGACTGACTAACTCGCTGACTGACAGACAGACAGACAGACAGACTAACTGACTGACTGACTAACTCACTGACTGACAGACAGACAGACCAACTGATCGACTGACTGACTGACTATGGCTCATTAAAGGTATCTTTTGTTTCCACACCCTCATTACATTTCTGCATATGATTAGCATAATTATACAAAATAAAGAGTCTAGTATTCAAAACAAAGACTTTCATCAACATAAAAGACAAAGCTCCACTCAACTCCCCTTGCCAGCACACCCCCCCCCTCCCTCTCACCCAACCCTCCTTTTAACACACCACACACACCCAAATACACCAAATAGAAACTATATTCTTACTAAAAGGAAAATGAAATACAGCCACAATTGGATTCAAAAACTCAAATTTAACAATAATATCTAGAGAAATACTCACTTTTTAGGGATTATAGTGCTACTATAAATGACACAAAGCCCTATTGTTTTCAATTATTGTTTGATAGTGTTATTTAGCGCTATTTAGTTAGCACTTTTTAAGGCTTTATTAGCTGCATTTTACCTACCTTTTAACGAGATCTTTAAAATATTTTCTTGGTTTCAGCATCAGTGGTTTCTGCTTCAGACTCGAAAACTCAATGGCTTCACCGACGGATTTCAGCAAAAACTCCGAGTTTTATTAGTTTTAATGTTCCTTGAAGAAAAAGAGAGGCTTTGGGCCTCGAATGGTAGTTAAATTGGGTCGATAAACATAGTATTGTTGATAAGAAACAGTTTATTCAAAGATGAAAGCACCCCTCATGATCCAAAGCACTTATCCTTGTCATGCTGCTCTGTTTTGCATAGCATCACGTGTCCACAGGCAACCCTTAACTTGGAAATTTGCCCACTTGGCTATCGCCTGCTGTTTCACCCTCTCATAAAATGACTGAAAAATACTAGAATCCAGAATTGTTCAAGAACTCTTTTTTTTTTCTTCAAATATTAAAAAAATATAATTGTTTCTTCCCCATCCATTTGCACCATAGAGAAATGTATCTAACTTAGATAACTATTTAGTTGACGTCACCTAAAATAGTAAAAGCGCGCCAAATAACGGTTATGCTAATCCGGGGGGGGGGGGTTGTTTTACGAGAGAATGAGTGAATAGACGTTCATTTGTATCATCGTTTCTCCCCCTGATCTCTGTAGCTGTTTACTCGTAGTTTTCAAATTTAGGTGACGTCGGCTAAAATAGTAACTAACTTAGTCTAATTTAGGTGACGTACACTATTCAACACTTTGACTGAATGCACTCTATACAAACGGTCACTACGTAATAGAACTTGTAATGCAATAGTGTTAGACGCCCCGTAAGAAGAGAGAATGGAGAGAATCTCTCCTTTCTCTCTTATTAACGCGTGCGTTACACAGCCGTTACGTATTTGAATTTGAATTTATTTACGGTATTAAGTTACGCGTTTCAGACACTGGTGTTCTATTAGGTAGTAACCTTTCGCTTCAGAATTGAAAACAACATGGCTGTAGGTGGAAATGATCAGAATACAAAGAAGTGGGAAAGTTTTTTGGATATCCTTTGCGAAGCTAAACCCCTGAGAAAAAAAAACGTGGAGCCCGAGGGTACATTATGTTCTAAGCCGAATCTTGATAACTTCGTTGCCATCCTTAAGTCCCAGAAGTCAGACCGTTCTAAAGAAAAAGAAGATGACCTTCGTGAGAAGAAGCTCGAGATACAGAAATTATTTAATCCATTATTACCAAACACATCGTTTGATAACCTACTCAGTCATTTCAAAGATTTCATCAAAATTGCTTCTCTGAAACCAGATGTGATGAAGTCCGGTTCGACCTGGACTTTAGAAATGCTCGCCAAGTATTTTTCCCTGGACGTTGACGAATTTTATGCTAAACAGGCTGGACCGTCTGAAAAGTACGTTTATGATCGGGAGCCGCGGCCAAAAAGTAGTCCTGAAGTTCGTAAAGAACTCCAAGACATTCTGATACTTCTTGGAGTGATCAGGAATGTTCCGGGGCTGCGTGACTCACCGTACACAGGACTGAGCAGTTTGAAAAGTTGCCCCCTCAAATCAGAGTACGGCGTACGAATGATCCTCGACTCGCTATTACGAAGCATGTGCCGTAACTCATTTGATGAAGGAGATAACAGTATCCGAATATCTCCAGAACACTCTCTGAAGTTCCCTGGTCTTCCTACAAACACTTTCGACTACCTCATCATAAATGATGTTGCGTACGTTGGTATTGTTGAGGCAAAGACACCCGATACAATGAATAAGAAGGCAGCAGCTCAACTCGTCCTCCAGCTTATGAGTTTAATGTCGACCGCAAGTGAAGAAAACAAGTTACGTTGCTTTTTTGGCGTTCTAACCGATGGTTTTAGATTCGTGTTCGCTTATGTAGATAAGGATGGCGTATATTTTGAAAGTGAAGGCGACAAAGGTGAACCAACCGTCCGTGTATACAAGGCAAATTCATGGGTAGATTTAGATTCTATCCAAATTAAAATTTTAAGCCTATGTTACAGTGTGCCGCATGGGATTCAGTTTATTGAAGAAAAATCACTAGATTCATCACTGAAGGCTCTTAGTATTTCGCAGCCTAAAGAGTGCTCTCTTCCACAAACCACTTTTAACCTCGTTAAATGCTCATCAAAAGAGCTTGAACAAGAGAGGGAAGATTCTCATCCTGTCACGTCCCTTGTGAATTCCCAGTCGGGCTTTTTTTAGTAACCGAATGCACAGGCAGCCCAAACAAGGTTCCTGTGTATGGTTTTTAAGGGAATGTATGTGAGTTACTTTATTATACAGTTCATTTGCTTAAATTTAATCAATTCTTGTGCTTTCTGGTGGTCACCCTAGTATTTCTCATATATAAACACCACTGTCAGTGGGTTTGAAGAAATGGTAGTGCATTATAAAAGTAGCTAGTAATATACCGTAGAACCAAACATGTCTTTATGATCACTTTATACACTTCATGTGCTTCAATTAAATGGATTTATACAACCAACACTATGTGGCTGTGTTAGTTTCACATTGTACTCGTCGTGAATTACAAAAGTAGCTAGTAATATACCGTAGAACCAAACATGTCTTTATGATCACTTTCTACACTTCATGTGCTTCAATTAAATGGATTTATACAACCAACACTATGTGGCTGTGTTAGTTTCACATTGTACTCGTCGTAAATTACAAAAGTAGCTAGTAATATACCGTAGAACCAAACATGTCTTTATGATCACTTTATACACTTCATGTGCTTCAATTAAATGGATTTATACAACCAACACTATGTGGCTGTGTTAGTTTCACATTGTACTCGTCGTGCATTACAAAAGTAGCTAGTAATATACCGTAGAACCAAACATGTCTTTATGATCACTTTATACACTTCATGTGCTTCAATTAAATGGATTTATACAACTAACACTATGTGGCTGTGTTAGTTTCAATATACCCTTTTCGAGTTCCAAATTACAGCTGTGTTTTTTGATTACAGACTTATTTACTCAGGCCAAGCCTCGATTTTGTGAAGAATATTCACGTGTTCCAGTCAAGGTCCGTCAAGTTTCAAAGTGTTTGTATTGTTGAAGTTGCACAGGGAACCCGGCTATATATTTTTTGCTTCTTTCAGAAAAGTAACTTTGCTCTTTGTGGGTTTCCTGAGTTGTGATCGGTTTCCCCACAGGTAGCCCAAGCTTGGTTTCTGTGGTGTCCTGCTATAAGGAAATGTATGGAGATTCATCAAAAATTTCAATAAAATCATTGAAACGTGAAATAAAGCCTCGAAATTTTACCCGATCATTGAGAAATAGCACTTCTTTCGCTCTGCGTGGTTATTTTTTGAATTTAGCCCGTTTTACTGGTGGGGAAAAAAATCTTAAAACGGGCTAAATTCAAAAAATAACCACGCAGAGCGAAAGAAGTGCTATTTCTCAATGATCGGGTAAAATTTCGAGGCTTTATTTCACGTTTCAATGATTTTATTGAAATTTTTGATGAATCTCCATACATTTCCTTATAGCAGGACACCACAGAAACCAAGCTTGGGCTACCTGTGGTTTCCCATTACATAAGCTGTGATCAGGTCGGCGCTGTAAACTGATAGCCGATTAAATCAATAACCGTTGGAGCAGCAGTAAGGGGGACTCGCGATCGATGCCGTATATTTGCGGGTTTAACCCGCGGAATTCCGAACGCGGGTACAGCAGATTTACGGGATTTCCTCGCGGTGTGTCCTTACTGCTGCTGTGTTGGGTACCGCAAACGGAGGTTAAAATATCCTTTATATATAGATGGATACCATCAAAAGCATTAGAAATAAAACTGTGCGCAAGCTCAGAACTCAGGTGCTGGACCGCTTAGACGCCGACTTTGCCTTCACGACATTTATGGAGGGAGATACAGACGAGACGATGAACGAGGAAAGAGCAGAAAGGATAATCAATTTGATGCCCGAAGGCGACTACCGTTTGGAGTTGACGTTTATAAAGTATTTAGACGGCGAGTGGATGATAGAAAAGGGCAGGAATCCAATACGGGCGTCTGGCAGGAAGGACCTGTTTGTTTTAAACAAGGACACGCGACCGGGAGCACTTGAGGGAATAGACATGCTGTTCTACGAAGTTGCTTACCCGGTTACCGTGGTTATTTACGGTGCGTACAAGATAAAGACGCCGGATGTTAAAAAGTTAAAACCAATGCGCCATCCAGGTAACTGCGTAGGGAAGCTGGTTAGAGAGTTCTTCGAAGATTCCTCCCGCGGTGGTAAATTAACCTTAAAGAGAAGAGAAGCCATCAGGAAATGGGAGCATGCTACTCGTAAAACCGGAGGAACCATCGAAAACATCAAGAAGTTGGAAACCGCGTTAGAAAGGCGCATACACGTCAAGGATATCACCGACGGTTTTATCTACTCTGGGACGCACAAGTATGGGGGCAGAGGTGCTCCTATAGTCATTTATCAGCACAACGCACACGCATGGAGAGAGTTAAGGTTTCCCAAGAAGAAGGAGACAAAGGTCTATAAGAAGTCGCCATTGACAGAATTAGTTCATGAGAATTCCATATGGTTAATGGACGCGGAGGGAAGTCAGTTTATGACCCAAGATGGTACTTTATACCGACCGGAAATGGAACACCTGCGCATACAAAGTGCATGTGAATCCCTTGGTGAGGACTTCTCAGACGAGGTCCTCAGCTCCCGCAGCTTGGACTTCTTAGCGGCCAAAAAGAGGAATGGGTGGAAATCCACGCCGGAGGAGTTCAAAGACATAGCTAAAGCTTGCGTAGAACACGGTCACGGTGGTCTGTGGAACATGGAGTACGACGAAGACGAATACGTGTCTCTGGATATGAAACATTGTTACTCCGCAAGTTTTAAAGGCCTAGGAGATTGTAAGGAATATTACGACCGTTACGGACATCCAGATTCACAGTTCTTTCGTGTTGCGTTGGATGGTCACTACGACGCCCCAGCAACGGGGTTCGTACGGTTAACCAGCTGGAAATTTACAAAGGACTTACATCCAATAATCTATGCGTGGTATGGGAAGCACCTGCAGGAGAAAGAATGGATACCGGTGCCCCTATTGAAGTTCTTTGAAGAGTGCAAACTCCTGAAATACACAGCGCATGAAGCCATACTTTGTCACAGCGCCTTCACGCAATGGTTACCGGAGCATAACCCCACAGCGCGTGTGGTCATAGGTAAATTCACGCAGGGCGCAAAAGAAGGAGAAAAACATATGCAGCGGCGCCTAATAACGGACGAAGGCGAACTAAGTTTCCTTATTAAGCGTGCCCACGATGAAGGAACAATGGTGTCTGTAGAGAAATGGGATTACCTTGTAGATGATAAACTACACAAATGGAATGCACTTTGTTACTACCAAGACCATCGACCGCAATATTATCATCTGCGTGCCAGCATGCTCGCATATGCGCATATTAACCTACTTGCGATGCTCCTACGGTTTGACAAAGAGGACGTTCCGCGCGTAGCCACGGATTCCTTGTACGTAAAGCCTGAAGTGTTAGAGAAGATGAAGGAATTCTACACCGAAGATGAGTTGGCGGAAAGTGGTCAATGGCGCGTTAAAGATGAGGAGATAAAAGCATGGAGAGAACGTGTAGAATATCGCGGCGAAAATACTTGGGGCGTCGTAATGCCCACAATGAGGCCCATGCCAACCGTAAAGGACCCCATTTCTTACCAACGCTTCTCTTACCTTTACGGTACGGGAGGCAGCGGTAAGACTACGCGCGTCTTGGAACTCTTTCCTAAGATAAAGGTGCTAACGCCAACACACCGTTTGGAAAGGGAACTATGCAGTCAGGGCCACGACGCGCAAACGTACCACAGCTTCTTTCGCTGGAATGGTCAAAAGTGGGTACCAGAAGCTATCCACGACATACCTCCGGTGATACTTTGGGATGAAATCTGTACCGTTCCTTTAGAAATCCTCAAAAAATTCGTAGAATTCCTCCGTGGAAAGTGTCAAGTAATATTCGCCGGAGATCCCTGTCAACCACCTCCTATAGCCGGAGAAATGCCCCATGAATGGTTAAAAGAAATGGTAGACCATGCGGAGGAAATTAACGCCGACTACCGCAGTAAGGATCAAGTAAGAAACCTGAAAGCAGAACTTCGGGGCCTTAGTGACGCCGACCAATGCAAAACACTGCGCAGACGCGTACGAGCGAAGAAATACGAGGATTTCCTTTACACATGGCATCCAAAGGATCTGGTGCTGAGCAGCAAACGCGCAGCACAGTCTCGCATACAAAAGGATTTGCTAAATATACACCGAGAGCGCTTCCCTACACATCCCGTGCCTGTTTGCTACAAACCCCACGACACCCGCATGCAAAAAAGAGACGTCTGGGTACCTGGTACCGACATCCAACTGCAGAACGCAGTAAGGCACAATAAAGCCTGGGTACCTATGGAAAAGGTGGAAAAAATAACCTCCCATCTAGACTGGCGCTTGGGCTATTGCATGACAGTCCACAGCGCGCAGGGGCTTACCATAAAAGAAACCTTATGGATCATAGACCAGCGGCTGTGTTGGAGCAACCTTATCTACACCGCCGTAAGCCGTGTGGAGTATGCCAAGCAGTTGAAAAGAGCCTGGGGTCCGCAATTGCGCTACGATAAGACCCCAGAAGATGTAGCCAAAGAGAACATTGCTAAGAAACTCCTTCGCTACAAGCGGCACGACGAAGAAAAAAATATGACGTTCGACCTATGCGTGGACGACGTCTATAAGAAAGGGGCAAGGTGTGCCAAGTGTAACATACCGCTACTATGGAGGTTTGACCCAAATGACGATCAGCAGTTCTCCGTGGATCGTATAAATAACAAGCGCGGGCATTGCAGAGGTAACGTAAGACTGACATGCCTAGAGTGTAATCGGGCGCGCGGTGCTGCGCTACTCTGAGTCTTTGGGGACTATGAGCAGCTCTTCCATGACGAATCCACGACTTGGGCCATTTAGGTAATACAACACGGGCTGCCCTTCCTTGGTGACGGACTTCGAAATCTCATACGTTTCCAAAGACCAGTTAGGATCCGTGGCTCTCTTACTGCCACCTTCGAGTTCCCCCGGCTGATAGAGGTATCTGACCACTATGTCGCGGGGGAGCTTTTTTTCCTTCAGTCCGACCGCCCTTGAACTTCTGACGTAGGACTTGTGTTCCACGTGTTTCTTTTTTATGGCATCCTTGGGTTTTATTCCCGTAGCCCTGGCCGCCTCGTTGTTCAAAGCCGCGATGACCTTGGGGAGCCTTTGGGTCCATTCCCTGTTGCGTTTGGAGGGATCTTCCAGCTCTTTCCAATACTGGTACCCAAAGAGACGCTCGGCCAGGGTCTTATTGAATCTTTCGACGATGCTTTGACCCCTGTGGTACTCAGCTTCAGCTCTTCTAATCTTAGTGCTGTGGTCTTTCAGGGTCTTAGTCACCACGCCCATGAACTCTGTCCCCGCATCCACTTGCAGCAGCTTAGGCCATTTCAAAACGCGCTTATAAATCCTACCTAGGGCTTCTGCGACTTCCCCAGAATCCTTGCTGGTTATGGGTTCGGCGTCCTTATATCTGCTTGCGATATCGACTACGGTCAAAGCGTACCTATAGGTCTTTTTTCTCACCTTATCGTGCGGTAAGAAAAGCAAATCCGCCTGATGAACTTCATTAGGGGTATTTACGGTAAAGCTGGGCCTGGGAATGTACTTAGGCAGGGGAAGATAAACCTGCCAGAGGGTTTGTTTTCTTAGCCAGTTCTTAGCCGTTTCATCTGATACCCTGGCCGCGGTCGCGAGTTTCTTGATAGCCGACGCTCCTTTCCAATAGCCTTCAGGCCCATAGTAAATCCTTTTAAGTTTGTCCTCTACGCGGCCCATTATATGAATTCCAAAACAAGATTGATCTTACGTCCGTTAAAATCCACCGTCTCTCCGTCCACTTTGATGGAGATGTTTATGCTTTCTACCAAATGAGACAAATCATATTCCAAAGAAATGGGGGTGTATTCTACCAGGTCAAATGGATTACCTTTGGGCAGAAACTTGGACATAAGAGAAGACTTTTCTCCATTGTCGTAACTATGGACCAAGTCGCAATAGACTTCGTAAGAGGATGCGACTTTCCATTTTACAGGCACGGCCGTGTTGGTAATTGTCTTGCCCGAGGCACATAATAATGACCCCAATGGGTCAGACTTTCCAAAAGTCATTGAATAATTTGACATATTATGTTTGAGGGTCATTTCGTGCGGCAATCCCGTTGTGAGAGTATAACCGCGCTTGGCGAGCTCTTTAGCAAGGGTGATTGGTGTGTAATGTCCATCGGGCAGCATTTCACCTTGATAACTGCCGGGCGCCTTAAGTACGTTGACAAAAGCCATTAATTAAATTATACCAAGAATTGTACAAAGAGCAACTAACCAGCCGGACCCTTTCCGCGCGGATGGGGGGATTCAGATAAGTAGTAAAGTCATTCTTATCGCTTTCCAAAAAGACGATCATTATATTAGATACGCCAAAGCCACGCCTCCCGCCAGCCCTGCGACTCCTACGAAGACCAACTCGCTATCTTTTTGTTTTTTAGACGGTTAGGTAGTAATTCTCGAATTGAGGCCTTTTCAACCTAAAGTCGTGGTGCGCCTGCGCATAAAGTTTAAAGGCGTAGTCTGTGTTTTCGAAGTTCTTATCCGCCTGCATTTTGTCTTGGTAATTCTTATCCAACCAATCCCTGTAAGCTTGTCTTTTTTCATTCCAAGCTGCCACGTCTCGCTGATATTTCTCCAGCGCCAAATCGTGTCTCTTCCTCTCAGCGGCCAATTCTCCGCTTTTGTCGCCTCTAACTAATCTATCCAAATACTGACCACCATAATTAGCTCCAGTGAATGCTAAAGCTGCGACGACTCCACCTATGACCACGCTAGCCATTATATATTACACCGTAGGTAGGTATTTTTCCTTCTGCAGGTAATTTCTTAGCATGATAGCCCCGCATACGGCAGCGGTCATCTTAGCAAAGTTACTCAGGTTTTTAGTTGGGTCCTCAGTAAGGTCCTCCTTTAGGACTTTCTTACCTACCCAGCCAATACCGGCGATGATGGAGGTTGTGATAGCAGCTTCTTGGACGGCGTCAATCAATTTGGTTGACATTATATTACGGGGTGAGAAAGAAATTCTAATCCATTTCTGGAATCCTACATTTCCTTACCGGGGGCTCCTCCCTGCGTATGACAGGAGGCGCCTTAAATTCCACCTTTTGCGATGCCCGCCATTGAAAGTAAAGGCTACCTGCTGCTATAGCGACTCCCAACGCGCCGATGACGTACCCAGGATTCCAAAAGGATTCGCTTTCATCCTCCACCTTTTCCTCCTTTTTTGCTTTGTTCTTCTTGTTCATCTCCGCGAGCTTCTTTCCCGCGGCAACTCTGCCTGGAGATTTAGCCTTGGTAATCTTGGTATCTTCTACTTGAGGGGTTTCCTCCGCCTTCGATTCAGCTTCACTCATTTATATCTAAGGACTTGAAGGACTTGATAAGTAACTTAAGACGACTTGACTAAGTACTTAAGGATGACTTAACTAGGTACTTGAGGCGACCTGGGTAATTTCCGCGAATGACTTGACTAAGTACTTAAGGATGACTTAACTAGGTACTTGAGGCGACCTGGGTAATTTCCGCGAATGACTTGACTAAGTACTTAAGGATGACTTAACTAGGTACTTGAGGCGACCTGGGTAATTTCCGCGAATGACTTGACTAAGTACTTGATAAGTCACTTGCAGGTACTTGACTAGGTACCTCAGCAAGTGCCGCCTGGAAGACCTTTTCGACTTCTCTGTCCTTCTTGAAGTCCTTCCAAGATGTTCCGAAGGAACCTAGTACCTCCTTCAAGTCGACGTGCTGAGCTACGTGCAAAGCCGCAGAGGCGACTGCCATTAACTTACCGCACTTCAAAGACAACCACCCGCAGGTTATCTTAAGTTCTTGAGCAATAACGTAGTCCTCGCTTATGTCCTTCCGCAGTTGCTCCACGTCGTCTATGGGCAGCGCAAGTCCAAGCAATTTAGTCGCAAGTCGGATAGCGGAGTCTGCGACGGCGTCCGTGGTCTTACTTGCAAGGGCAGCCTCATACCTCTTATGGAACTTTTTGACTTCCTCTTCTGACAACTTATTAACTTGCTCATGGGTAAGTTCCTTGCCTATCATTTCTTTGCACTTCCCAGAAGACACCAGGATGTTAAGTTGTTCCTTGAGGCTACTTTCGTCTAACTGCGCGGGGACTTCATCTAAGAGCTGCTCAATATCCATATACATTAGGAATCATAGATTCCAACCGTGTAGGGAAACCTCAAAGAGAAGATCATCTTGGAATGTTGGTGCGTCTTTAAATGCCGCATGTATTCGTGTAACTGTTCCTTGGATATCTCACCGCCGTAGTCGCTTAAGATGGTTTCCAGGTCTGACTTACTGGGCGTGTAGAAGACGACAAGTGAGCCTATGTTTTCCCTGAAGGGTTTAGAGACACTGGTAAGCTGCTGGGAAAGCAACCAAACGCTAATATTGTCATGCCTACCGCTGAAGGCAAGCTTCACCAACTCCGAAGTGCGTCTCTTTACGTCGTCCCCGCAGGCAATGTCGTCCAATATGAGGAGTGTCTGCGTGTCCTTGGGGAATTGTTTGTGCCAAAACTTCAAATGGCTGGATAACTCGTTAGGGTCTAAGATATCTACGAAGAAGTCGTCATCTTTCACTCCTATGCCCGTCCAGGTGCGGTTATTCACGTAGGTGGGGCATAATAGCACAATATAGTCGAAACGGTATCTAAAGGGTCCTAATAGCTGCTCCACGACGAATTGGGTCTTTCCGCAGCCGGTGGGTCCTACTATCAGAGCATTGCAGGGAATATGGTTCGGATCCATTATATATACGATGGACCCGGTGGACGCAGTAAGAAGGATTGCCACCGACGCAAAAGATAAAAGAGACACCATAGAAATGCAAAGGGAGGAGATCGATCGGCTGCGGGAGCGCGTGCAGGAATTGTACGATGAAATGTGCGGTCTGAAGCGCGCGGAAAGGTTTCGTGCGCTTTTGACGATGGCCGGTTGGGCAAAAGAAAGCGTGCAGGACTTTATTAAGTATCCCTTATAAGGCTTAAATAACACTTAGTTATAATGAAGCGCAAGCAATGTGAAAGGGAGTTCAGCAGCAAGCAAAGATTGCAATATCACGTCGAAAGACGGGTATGCAGTAAGGAAGTAAACAACGTTACCGTTTGCGAGGACTGTGATAAGCAGTTTAGCAGCGCGCAGGCGTTGGAGTACCATCGTAGCAGAAGGGTTTGTTTAAAGAATGTATGCGTGCGCTGCGACGAGGACGTTACCGACGCCTGGCACCGACATAGATGCCTTGGTAATTACGATCTGCTGGGCGTAGCATGTGAGGAGCACGGTGACGTTGCCGCCCGATGTTGTCCGCAGGAAACCACGAAAGAGTTAACGCAAAGGAAGAAAGAAATAGACGAAACGTTTGCGGAGTTTGACCTCGTAGAAGGCGTAAGGTGGGAAGATAGGGAATATTGGGAGGCCAACTGTGAGCGCTGCGGCTGTCAAAGGAGTGGTCAACATATTTGGCAGTGTTTGTATGAGGGTCAAGGTGGCTTCAGAGAGTACTTAGATCGCTTTGATGCTTGGCATGCCAGTAACGAGGTGGCAAGGAAAGCCCGTAGAAGTTAGGAAGGGAACTAAAATAGTAAGATAGGGTTTGTGCAAAGAGTCTCGAATCCCATTCTTATTTTTCTTGTTGTTTGTTAAGTATCATCAACAAAACAACAATAAAAATAAGGACCCCTTTTAAAGGTATATGCTAGCCTACGCAGCAGCCTTTCTGGGAGGCATTCTAATTACCCTTTCAATATATGGACTGTATTACTTGCGAACTACCTGCCGACTGCATTACCCCTTGTAAGCCGCGTAAAAAATACACCTGCCTTCATTGTGACAGGGTATTCTCCGAAGGATCCTTTGTGGGGCATTGGTGCCCCGCGGATCCTAAAGCGCAGCGGACTTTAACAGACGCGCTTAACTACAAAGAGGAGATGGAGTGACTCTTCTTTCAATGTCAAACTTCCATCGGCCATTTACCTTACCATAGCTGCGTAAGTGGGTGAATTCCTCGCCCTGAATTACGTACCGCACGCAATCCGGCGCCCAAAGGGAATATTCCTTGCCTTCTAAGTCTTTGAGGACTAACCGTAAACGGTCGATGTCTTCGAAGACGACGTAATTTTTTATTTCGTATGCTTTACCGTGGACAAGATCACGCCAGTGAGTCAAGCTGAGCTTCATTATACCTATGGAATATCTTTAGGTGCGTCCCCAAAGTGGCGTAGGACTTAAACCGCTTTACGCAGCCCTTACAGGGAATACGAATGCCATCCGCGTAATCCATCAGGGCACGGCAGATAATGTCGTAATCGTTGCTAACCATCGTTAGGTAACCATTTACGTCAAGCTGTGAGATTTTCTTAGATTGCTTCGCGGATAAGACGCCGTTTCCTTTTGGGGTTTTCAACTCAATACACAACCCGCGGTATTTCTTATGCGCATTTAGGATTAAGAGGTCGGGCTGACCGGCTTGGTAGCCTTTTCGCCAGCAGGTTATTCGCTTGCTGTCTGAATCTTGGAGCTCGCCAAGACCCGGCGCTATGATGAAATCGGGGTAAAACCTACGCATGTAGTCGACGACCTTCGCGTGTAGGTCGGCTTCATTTTCGATCTTGAATACTAACTTGTTTGGAGTGTCAAAGCGTTTATCCATCGCATATTTACCCGTTTTCCTTAGCGCGGGTAGGACTTCCTCAAAGACCCAATCACGAAACTCCACAGCTTTGGGTAGTTTGGAGCTAAGTATCAGTTCGTACAAACCAGGTTCGGATATAAACACGGCATTTGGTTGCGTAGTAAAGGAGCGGTGATTCGCAGCCCCTTGTAGATCAACCCATTTTTTCTGGTATTTCTCAGATACGTGTGCTCTAATTGCATCTCTAGGGCGCTCATAACCCAACGCCAAGGCCACCTCCTTTGCTTTGAAGTACAAAGTTTCGCCTTGCACTATGCATTGCAGTTTGGTGTCGTTGTTTTCAAATACGCGAAGCATTGTATATCTAAGAAATATTTTAATAGGCAACGCTCTTTAGCTGATTCATTTCTACGCTTAGCTGCGCGTCTGAGACGACGAAGATGTAGCAGTTTATTTTATCACCGTCGCCCGCGGAGGCATTCTTGGTGCGCTTGATCTCCAATGTTATGCCATCCTGCGTATTTACTAGACGTAAACCCTGACCATGTAGGTCTTCGTCGTTAATGGTGCGCATGTCAATCCATAACGCATATTTGTCCTTAAAGAATTCCTCAGGGCTAATTTGGTCGCCAAACTTGCGCATGGCCTCTCTGTACACGTCTGCGGGCTTTATCCCCTGGGAGTAGACCTTGTTTGGAACGCCGTTTATGTTGACCCCTACGTTAGTAATGTTGGGGTTGTGAAAGGCTTCGGAGTCGCGCTTGCCGGCCTCGTAGGGTTTGGCAAACACCAACATTAACCCCGTGAGACTTCTTCGGGGGAGGTTAATGCTTTGGTTGATAACCTCATCCGTCTTATCCAAGAAGCTAAACGTCTTATACATTACTTACGTGGTCGTAAAGGAATGCCTTTCCGGCGCTGTATTCCATGCCAGCGCTACGGGCCAGCTCTTCGCTGTACACGGTCTCATACTGTAGCTCTAAGTTGGTAATAGAGTATGGGGTTGTCGTGGTAAGTGCAGTGCTTAGCCCACCAATGATGTTATTAGCATCTGCTAAAGTTACTTCAAACTGTAACTCGGATAACTGTCTTGGGTAATACACACCGTGATTCGTGATTACTTCAAAGTCTAATGGTATGACATACTTGCTACCATAGGCGGTCTTTATTCGCTTTGCGTCTGCTACTGCGGTTTCTCCGCTGCCGTCAGTAGGTTGCGTTTTCGTAGGTGTGCGGACCTTACGCAGGATAACACTACCAATTCCTTGTTCTATCCTTTGCGCGCGGTCAAATGCTGTTAACCATAAGTCTTTGTACGTGGTGTATAAGTCATACCTATTTAAGTCCAGCAAGGATTCCCCGGCGAACTTTACGCGCATCTTAGAAACGATGTTGCGACCCACGTTGTTAACGATAATCCTTTCATCCACAGTGCTGGGCTGCACCGCTAGGTCACACCTCAAAGCCAAGGTGCCAGGGACTAAGACTAGGTTATCTGTTAGGCGGGGCACGCCTACGTACAGCGTTTCTCCCGGCTTTGCGCTGCTGGGCGTAAAGGTGACCCGGTGAAAGGTGCGTTCTGCTTTCAGTCCGCCAACCTGCTTAGGTAATGCGTTGGGATTTAACTTTGAGCTTATCATATATAATGGAAGTAGAAGGAACGGATTTTGATCCCCTTACCGAAGAAGGCCAAGTCAACATTAACGACGAAGAATATGAAACCCTGCTGCCGGAAGCGGAAAAGCCGGGCTTTTACGAAAAATTACGTCGCAAGTACGGCCTAAATGCCCCCGATGCCTTACGTAGCCTCATAAAGAGGTTCAAAACAAGAAACCCCGGTAAATCTCTTCCATCTTACATGCAAATGGGCGACTTAGGATTAGTTCCTGAAGCTCCTAGCGACGAGTGGTTGCAAAACGTTCAGCGAGAAATGGACGAATCCATGGAAGAAACCCCGGACGACTTCGACAGGCTTCAGGAGCTACTACCTGAGTGGATGCCTGAAAAGGCGCAGCTAATGTTCGAAGAAGATGAATACGGCAGGGAATTAATTATGGGTAGACTTGCTAGAAGCGGCGCTAAGGTTTACGTCATCCGCGATGGAAAAGGAAGGTTCTTTGCCGACCCCCGAATTCCTCCAACTTTAATGGCAGCTATCGGCGAAACGGTACCCCAAAAGCTACTTGCTGACGTGCATAAGAGGTATCCTAATGCCAGTTCGACTCTCTTAGAATTTCAACGCGGCGACAAGGGCCAAATACAAATTCGTTACATAGGCAGGGAAAAATGGTATGACTTTTATCAAAACAAAAAGTCTAACGCACTTAACAACGCCTTACCGAAGGAAATAACGACAGCACTGGGTAGGCCTGACTTATCCGTGCTACACAGCTTAACTACTAAGGAAACAACGAGGTTAGCTTCAGGATTCTTCAAAGCTTTTAAGACCCCCAAGGCTACCAGTCAAATGCAAGCCATCTCCGGAATTCTGGATAAGGATCAAGAAAAGCTCGCAAAAATACAAGCTACCAAGGAAGACGTAGAGGAAAAGCTAACGAGTACGCCGTCGGGCAGCAGCGCTGCCCTGCAGCTGCAGCAGTCTTTAGAATCACTCAACATGGACGAAAATGCGCAGCAAAGAATCATAGACGAACACAAAGAACGACTTGACGAACTTACGGAGCAATTAGACGAAAAAAACGCTGAATTACAGCAGCAGGCAGAATACATCGAAGATCTAAAACGAGATATGGATACTAAGGATGAGGCGTACATAAGAGCAATACAGGAATTACAAGAAGCTAACGAAACGGAAGACGGCGACACTCAGCACCGCATTAGCATGTTGCTGCAAGAAAGGGACGCCGCTAGAAGGAACTTCGACCGCGCAGTCATGGACGTTGGAGATAGGAACGCCGAACTTAGACGCGTGGGTGCACAGCTGGAAGCCTCGGTAATGCAAGAGCGGCGGTTAAACGCGGAAATCATCGTTAAAGGGGAGCAATTAAGACAAAGAGAGCAAGCCATAGAGGACCTGGAAAGGCAAATACAAACGCAACGGGAAATAATCGACGATCAAACACTTGCCGACGGGGAAAGAGAGGCAGCCCAAGCAGAAGAGGAAAGGCTTCAGGAAAGGGTCGCGGAGTTGCAGGCGCAAAGAGAAGGCTTGGAAAGGGAGCTGGGGCTTACCACAAGGCAAAAAATACTGAGGGTCCTTCGGAGGTACGGCATTCCATTGGCGTTCGCCGTAACGCTCGCAGGCGCTATTGCCGGAATTATGAATGCAATTAACGGCGTGGCCTCAGGTGCAAAGGCGCTTGGAAAAAAGGTGGGGGAAATGGGAAAAAAGGTGGGAAAAGAAATGGGGGAAATGGGAAAAAAATTAGGTGCGGGCCTAATAACCCTGGGAAAAACAATGGCAGCCAGCGTTCCTGGGCTGCTTGGTAGCGTTTTAAGCCTGGTATTAAGAACCGGCGGAGAACTGTTGAAGTTCGTGGGGAATAACATTTGGATCCTCGTAGTAGCTATTGGGGTGGTACTCCTGAAGAAGATGAAGGCTTAAGCTTATCTGAGCGCATTACTTCCCCCACTTCCTCCTTAGGCGTCCTTGTTTGCGAACGGGGGGCGAATATGGTATTCGCACCACCCTGGTAGCGCGGCAGTAAAGGCAGCACGCTAATGGTGCTAATGGACTTATGATTCCAAATTTCATCTTTAGGAACATCCACGGCAGAATGAATAGTGTTTATTCCAACAAAGCCAATGTACTTTTGCCCTGCAATCGTGCGGGCGTCGCTTGGGCGCACTTGCAACTTTACGCGTTGGCAATTAACTATCATGTGAAAAGTTACCGACGTTAAGTTCTCTGCACTTCTTGGTGTAGGCTCAAATGAAAAGTGAGCCGAATGCCTGCTGTTCTTTTTTTCCCTGTAAGGCGGCAATGGGGTGTTGGTTTCGTCGACCAGCCTAAAGCCTAAATTGCAGCTATTCCAGCCGCTAATACTAACAGTGCACATTACTAGACCTAAGCCGCCCACGTAAGCCTGCAGTTGGGTATCTTGCCATAAATCCCCCCAAAAGCTGGCGTCTTCTAAGTAATGGGAAAACCCCTCTTGCTTCGTGTGTGGGTTCATATACTAACCACCGTAAGAGTGCTAATGGTTGCGTGGTTAAAGTTATTATCCCCTTGATCCTCTATGCTATTTACACAAACGCTCCCCGTATCGTCTACGCGTATCTGCAGCTTTACCTTCCCATGGCAATCGGCAACCATATGAAAAGTCCAAACCAATAGATTTTCGTCGCTCAGGGGGTTTGGCTCTACGGAAAAATGCACAGGCTCCCTGTTGTTCGTCTTCGCGCGCATAGGTTGCAGTATGCCGTTGTCATCACAAAGCCTAAGGCCCACGTTGGCGTGGCTTCTCGTGCCAATGCAAATACTGCAAAGGATCAACTTCTTTCCTGAGTAGTTCAAGTCTACAGACATGCCCTCAACGTCGACCCAAGATGCCTGGGTGTATTTTTTCTCGCCTGCGTAAGTCGTATAAACACAATCTACTCCAGCTACGTAGGGGTTGTTCATCGCCATTATACCAATAACTTAAACATTTCGAATCTAGTTAGTTTGATATTGCCTTTTATCTTATATAAATTCATGGTACCCATAAACGAAAGCACTCTCATTACATAGTCTGGATATGGGCAAAAAGCATACTTTTTTCTATCGATCATGTTCACTAAGTATGTGAAAGTCCATTTATCTGGATCGTCGTCTAATACGAAATCCAGTGCGAAAGTATCGAAATCGGTGGCATCCTTCGTGACCCCCGGACTCACAGTCACAGTCGTATAAAACCACGAGTGATTCGGAACATACTTATCAACTGTAACTGCCGACGTTAAATCTATGGCATACTTCCTAGCCATTGGACCGGCTGGTCCGCGAGGTCCTTCATCACCTTTAGGACCGGCTGGTCCGCGAGGTCCTTCATCACCTTTAGGACCTCTTTTATCCACATGTGGGTTGTTTACGTCCATATATAATACCCCAAACCAACAGCCGTAACAACCAAGCCAGCTTTTAATATGTCATGGTCGTATTCCTCCTCTTTTTTAAGGGGTGGGGGGTTTTTAGGCGCCCGGGGTAATTCCTCCTTTGGTGGTTTCTCTACCTCTTTCTTTGGTTTCTCTATGAAGTGGGGAATACCCTTGGTGGTGTCAGAGTTCACGTCATTCACCCCAAACTTCATATCCTTAGTAGCTCGTTGAAGTTTGTTGTTGTATCCTACTACAGAACCAGTATTTATAGATAAATTACTAGGCATTAACCAACAACCCGGGGCTACTGCGTAGTCCAACCTTGCCTTAGAATTTTGTATGGCTAGTTGGTAACGCTGTACGCCCTTGCTAATGTCGCCCTCCAAGATTGAACTTTCGAATAGAATCAAGGCTTCGGCTCGCGTTTCTTCTGCGGCGCCGGTATTCCCCACTATACTCGATCGGGTGTTTACCTGAGCTCCCAAAATGGAATACACGTAAGCTTCTATGCTGCGGTTCAAACGGGCAAGGCCGGCTCTAGTTAGTCCTTTACCTTCTGGGGGTATGAAATTAAGATATTGCTTCGTTTGCTCGTCGTTAACCATTTTGATAATCAGTGGATTGGCCCCTGCATACTTACCACCCTCGTCTTTGAACAGAGGTCCATCGCGGACTTGCTTGGTATCCTTAACTGGACCCTCCAACCACCACCACTCATTCTTCAGATGATAATGGGTTTCTGGGTGGGAAGCCATGGTCCATTGTAAATTCAACGCGTGGACTTCCTTATCACTTAGCACATGCCCGCCAATCCCCCAATAAGCCCAAATGTGCCCCAAGCCATTGTTAGCACCCGCGGTACACCTGAAATCCTTCCCTACAACACCAAACTCCTTACAAAGCCTATCATACGCGGGAACGTCGTATTTATTATCTCTTGGATAAAACGTGGCATCACCCGGCAGCGCAATAACACCCATCTCATGCAGTATTCTTCTAACCGTGAAGTGAAAGTGAAACATGAATATTGAATTCTTCATCAAGTTTGCACTTACCCCACAGCCACCGGTGGCGCACCAAACTGCAAAGTTCAACTGCTGCGGCCAATAACGCATGTTAGGACCGCTTAACCATTCATGAGATTCCTTGGCGGTGGTATGATTAATGGGCACGTTTTTGAAGATATCTCGCACCTTTAACGGAAAGGAATGGTTGTTAGAGATCCGCATGTTCAATGTCAAATCTAAACTTGGATGTTCATCAAATGAAACCGCGGGTATTGGATAAGTACTGGTACCCAGCAATAATTCCTTTGACCAACCGGGTTCAACATGCGTCGGCGTGGGTTTTGGTTTAACGTAACCAGGATTCTTCAGTTGATCGTCTATTTGATTAACCAGCGTAGGTTTCAAATCCTCATTGCTGTACATCCTAGAGCCGTTGAAGTAAATCCCATCGGGTCTTCTTTCGAACTTACTAGCATCCGCGTGCGGAAACATCTTCCTAAAGGCCCTCCAATTCCAGTAATCCCGGTTGTCATGATGTGGCTGCTCCTCTACGTTATTCCCAAAAGCGTCGTACATTAGTATATATAATGGATGTCATACCTTCAGCACCTAAGTTGTACCCAGATGTTCCCTATACTACACCTAACGAATTAAACGCTGAAAACTTTCGTCTGAATAAAGCAAATTTAATCCTGGCTTACTTGGAAGGGCAGGCAAAACACTACGAAAAAGTTAGAAAAAAGTACGTCAGAGCCCGGAGTACGCTACATAAGATTGCGATAACTTCAGGATCCATATCCGTTGTGTTAACGGGCTCCGGCGTTGCTACTTCGCTTACTGGGCCGGGAATAATCGTTGGAGTTCCTTTGGCCGGCGTTGGGGCAGCCTGTGGTATTATTTCTGCTGTTGCTACGGGTATTATGAAACAGTTGTCAAGCAAAATATCAAAACACGACACGACAATAGCTCTGTCAAGGGCTAAAGTAAATACTATTACCGATCTTGTCTCAAAGGCCTTGCGTGACAGAAAGATAGACGACGTAGAATTCTCGCTTATCTTAGCCGAAGAGGAAAAGTACGAGAAATTAAAGTCGGACATAAGGAACAAAAAAACAGTCGTAAAAGATCTTTCCGAGGAATCTCGCAAAAAGATCTACCAGGAGGCAAAAGAAGAGCTTCAAAGAAAGCTTGCTCAGTAAATATCGTGACAGGATTCTATTTACATATCGAACGACAGTCTGGAAATTACGCATAATCTTATGCCATAAGATTTATGCTAATTCCACTATCTTCTTGGAATCCATCCTAACAGTGGGTGGTTGGGGTCAATTTTGTAAAATATTTCATAGATTACGTCAGGGTAATAAGGAATATCCTTATCCAGCCGACAAAACATCCACTCGGCTTTTGTCATATCAGAAACCTCAGGAATAGACTTACCGGTAATTTCAGACAAAAGATAGGGAATAGCTTTGTAATATTTCCCTAGCTTTAATTTTTTCAACGTTTTCCGTAGACTTTGCGGGGTTGGCTCTTCTAAATGGTCTATGATTTTCTTCTTTACTTCGTCGCTTAAATATACCGGATGTAAACCTTGGATATGACTCATCCAGTCTCGGAAGTATTTTATTCTCTTGTATGGAGTCTTCTTACGGCCTCCGTTGGCGTAATACTGCTCTCTGGTAGCATTTGGTACGGCATCATGAATATTCTTACCACACTCGTAACACTGTGCTGACGTGTCGTCTTCTATTTGCATTTTCTTACCACAACACCAGAAACCCTTGGGCTTAGGTATGTTAACTTTGGATCTTAGGCAAATTATACAGAAGTCATTGGTGAACTTTTTACATTCATGCATCGTATATATATCGTACATTTTTATAAACACTTATCTTCGATTCCCAACACAGCAGCAGTAAGGACACACCGCGAGGAAATCCCGTAAATCTGCTGTACCCGCGTTCGGAATTCCGCGGGTTAAACCCGCAAATATACGGCATCGATCGCGAGTCCCCCTTACTGCTGCTGTTGGTAACGCACTCTCTAGTAAACACTCTTCTTTTGACTGCTTACTAGAAAGTGCGTTACACACCACAGGCAACCCATAAGAAACAAAACACCAACGGTTATTGATTTAATCGGCTATCAGTTTACAGCGCCGACCTGATCACAGCTTACGTAATGGGAAACCGATCACAACAAAACATGTTCTTAAATCTAAAAGGAATTGATATTCAACAGACATTCCTCACTGGTTACCGGGCCTATTTCTCTTCTCCTAACCACCATTATACGCGTGTGTAGCAGAATGTTCTGTTGCAAGTGCATTTCGAAAGTAGATAGGAATAACGAAGAACCAAGCATGTCCTCGTTTTATTCCGGGGGGGGGGGGGGGGTACTCCCATATATGGACTATACGGGGATGATCCGCTGAACAGGAAATGGTTTTTCGAGCTTCTTATCATAAACAGGGTATGCAATTTCACTCAAGTTCCAAGTGTTCCTGAGTTTCTTGTCATATTCAGGGTTTCTACTTTCGTATTGACCGAAACTGGTTATTAAGGTCGTTAAAAAAAAAAAAAAAACGATACGCGAGGTGACATGATAATTGAAACAGGAACTCAGTGCAATAAATTATATCTTTTGTCATAAACAGGGTCTACAAATTTGAGTTTTTCCCAGCGGAACACCCCTCATCCATAAATTTCTGGCGGAGTAACCCCCCTCCCCCGGGCTTTTTATATAGTTCAAGTGCCCCTTTAAATTGAATTGATATTTAGCAATACATTTGCTCACTGGTTACCGGGCCTATTGCTCTTCTCCTAACCACCATTGTGTGGTAGAATGTTGTGTTGCAGTGCATTTCGACAGCGGGTTGATCGTACCATAAAACCCAAAATTATCTTCATTATAGACACTCCCTTGTACACTGAAAGAACAGTTTCCCCGAGTTGGGTCAATATGGAAATGCCAAGTACCCCGAACGTGCCAAACAGGTGCTGTGGTATTATAAAAGTCATATCCTCTGATATTGATATGAGCAAACTTGACACATTTTCCATTCGTCTGATCGTTAGTGAAGATGTCGTAATCACTCAGATAGCCAAGAAGAAAGTCAGGGGTTAGAGAATTCCTTTTTGGGAAGTCACAGGTCGCTCTGAACATCGTTGAGTTTGGACGTAGATGAGTACGCATTGCTGACGACTGTAAGCGGAAATCGCTCCAGTTCGTTATTGGCTTGTTCGCATTTTGACCATTAATTTCACTAAAGGCAGTTGTGGCATAAATCCCTTTGTTAGCGAGAGAGAAGGACTCAATAAGTGTCCAGGCTTTCGTAGCTCCCTCGAAGGCGCAATAGAATGGCTGGAATCTCTTTTTGTCACTGCGGTAAATAGGATAGACACCATTTTCAGGCATTATCCCCACAATAGTGTAGGTATTAAGGACATCCATACAAGAATGGTAAGGTCGCACTTTTTCGCACACTTTTCCATAGTAATATGAATTGCACGTGCAGCTGAACTTTTCTTTTGAATTAACACAGTTCTCTACGCAGGTTCCACCGTTCAAACAAGGATTGTTTCTACAACAACCATTATAACACGAACCTGCAGGCTGGACCATGTGGGATTGCTGAAGAGAGAAAAATATAACAGATATAGGTTGAAATTAATAGACGATATTTGTAGTCCGGCTTACGGCAAGTTTTTAATAGAAATGTACATAGATATATTGATTCACCATTTTCCATACATTGGTTGTTCACTGGTCAAACACAAAGCGCTCATGCGAGGCGCCAAGGTACTTTCAAAGGATTATTCAAATTTGAATCCTTTAACCTCGACTGAATGCTTTTCGTTTGACCAGTGAACCGATGTATGGAAAATGGTGAATCATATAGGGCATTGCCGTTAGATAGCCCTTCACCGAAGACAGGAGATTTTGTAAAAGTCATTCATAGGATTGATAGCACATGACGGGCAGTGTTTGCCTGTATTTGTAGGATGGTAATGAGATTCATTCAGCTGATTGATACCAAGCAGTAGAATACTCTCTGGTTGATAGAACATGACGGGCAGTGTTTGCCTGTATTTGTAGGCTGATAACGAGTTTCATTCAGCTGATTGATACCTGAGCAATAGAATACCCTCTGTTTGCTAGCACATGACGGGCAGTGTTTGCCTGTCATTGTAGGCTGGTAATGAGATTCATTCAGCTGATTGATACCAAGCTATAGAATACTCTCTGGTTGATAGCACATGACGGGCAGTGTTTGCCTGTCATTGTAGGCTGGTAATGAGATTCATTCAGCTGATTGATACCAAGCTATAGAATACTCTCTGGTTGATAGCACATGACGGGCAATGTTTGCCTGTGTTTGTAGGCTGGTAATGAGATTGACGAGATTCATTCAGCTGATTGATATCAAGCAATAGAATGCTCTCCGGTTGGTAGAACATGAAGGACAGTGTTTGCCTGTCGTTGTATACGATACATGTTTCTCGATATCAGAAGCATGTTAGAAAATGTAGATAAGAAAATTGCAGCCAATTTCAAGAAAGCTGACAACGATCCTTTAAAAATATTAATGCCTATTGCCAAAATTAGTTCATATAATTTAAGGCTGGTTTTACATGGGACTCTTGTCCTGTTGACCATGCCTTCGATTAGATATAAACATCTGGTTGTAAAGTTATTAAATGAATTAAACTTAAAAAATAAGAAGGTCCAGTACTACAATGCCTGCGGTTAACACTGAACGTTTTAAGAATAGTTTTTCTAACAGATTAATTTATAAATATTAGTATTTTTTAGTTTTTTTTTTTTGCTTTAGTTTCTTAGCGCACCACCTGATTGTATTTTATCAATGTGAATAAAGACCTATTATTATTACACCTTTTGCTGTTCATTAGCAGCAGTAAGGCGGACTCGCGGTCAATGTCAAAGATTTACGGGTTTTACAGGCGGTTTAAGGAAGGCGCCGGCAGCGGGAATAAGCCGCGCGATAAGTCCTTACTGCTGCTGTGTTGGGAACCGCAAACGGAGGTTAAAATATTCCTTAGATATAGATGGACACCATCACGAGCATTCGTAACAAAACTGTGCGCCGACTGAGAACTCAGGTGTTGGATCGCCTGGATGCTGACTTTGCCTTCACAACATTTATGGAGGGAGATACGGACGAGACGATGACAGAAGAAAGGGCTGAAAGAATAATTAACTTAATACCCGAAGGTAACTACCGGTTGGAGCTAACGTTCATAAAGTATTTAGACGGCGAGTGGATGATAGAAAAGGGGCGCAATCCTATCAGGGCGTCTGGTAAGAAGGACCTGTTTGTCTTAAACGAAAACACACGCCCGGGAGCATTGGTAGGAATAGACATGTTGTTCTACGAGGTTGCTTACCCGGTTACCGTAGTCATTTACGGTGCGTACGAGATAAAGACGCCAGACGTTAAGAAGTTGAAACCGATGCGACATCCCGGTAACTGCGTAGGGAAGTTAGTAAGAGAGTTCTTTGAAGACTCCTCTCGGGGCGGTAAACTGACTTTAAAGAGAAGAGAAGCCATCAGGAAATGGGAAAAAGATACTAATAGGACCGGAGGGTCGATAGATAACATCAAGAAGTTAGAAACGGCGCTGGAGAGGCGAATCCATGTGAAAGATATTACCGACGGCTTCATTTACTCCGGGACGCATAAGTACGGCGGCCGTGGTGCGCCTATCGTAATTTACCAACACAACGGGCATGCGTGGCGAGAACTTAGATTCCCACGAAAAAAAGAAACCAAGGTCTACAAGGAGTCGCCACTTGCAGATTTAATCCACGAGAACTCCGTTTGGCTAATGGATTCAGAAGGAAGTCAGTTTATGACGCAAGACGGTACTCTTTACCGCCCCGAAGTTGAACACCAGCGCATCCAAAGCGCGTGCGAGACCTTAGGAGAAGACTTCTCAGACGAAGTGCTTAGCTCCCGTAGTTTGGACTTTCTGGCTGCCAAGAAAAGAAACGGCTGGAAACCCACGCCGGCAGAGTTCAAAGACGTAGCCAAAGCATGCGTAGAACACGGCCACGGAGGCCTATGGAACATGGAGTACGACGAAGACGAATACGTGTCGCTGGATATGAAACATTGCTATCCTGCCAGTTTCAAAGGCCTCGGCGATTGTAAGGAATATTACGACCGTTACGGACATCCGGACTCCCAGTTCTTCCGCGTGGCTTTAGATGGTAAGTACGATGCGCCAGCTACAGGATTCGTTAGATTGACCAGTTGGAAATTCGCAAAGAACTTGCATCCAATAATCTACGCGTGGTATGGAAAGCACTTGCAGGAGAAGGAATGGATACCCATACCGCTGTTGAAGTTCTTCGAAGAGCGTAAGCTGCTTACCTACGCGGCGCATGAAGCCATACTTTGTCATAGCGCCTTTACACAATGGCTCCCAGAGCACAACCCCACAGCGCGAATTGTTATAGGTAAATTCACACAGGGCGCTAAAGAAGGAGAAAAACATATGCAGCGACGCCTGATAACAGACGAAGGAGAGTTAAGCTTCCTTATTAAGCGCGCCCATGAACAAGGAACAATGGTGTCTGTGGAGAAATGGGACTACTTCATAGAAGGTCAGAAAGAACAGAAATGGAATGCATTGTGTTACTACCAAGACCATCGACCGCAATATTACCACCTGCGTGCGAGTATGTTAGCATATGCGCATATTAACCTTCTCGCGATGCTGCTGCGGTTCGACAAAGAGGACATCCCGCGCGTAGCCACGGATTCCCTATACGTGAAACCGCACGTCTTAGAAAAGATGCAAGAATTCTACACCGACGATGAATTAGCAGAAAGTGGCCAATGGCGCGTCAAAGACGAAGAAATAAAAGCCTGGAGAGAACGCGTAGAATATCACGGAGAAAATACTTGGGGCGTCGTAATGCCCACAATGAGGCCCATGCCAACCGTAAAGGACCCCATTTCCTACCAACGCTTCTCTTACCTTTACGGTACGGGAGGCAGCGGTAAGACTACGCGTGTGTTAGAACTCTTTCCGGCCTTAAAGGTGCTAACGCCAACGCATCGTTTGGAAAGAGAACTCTGCGAAATGGGCCACGACGCGCAGACCTACCACAGCTTCTTTCGTTGGAATGGCCAAAAGTGGGTACCAGAAGCCATCCACGACATACCTCCGGTGATACTTTGGGATGAGATTTGCACCGTACCTTTGGAAATCCTCAAAGAATTCGTAGAGTTCCTCCGTGGAAAGTGTCAAGTAATATTCGCCGGAGATCCCTGCCAGCCTCCTCCAATAGCCGGAGAGATGCCCCACGAATGGCTAAAGGGGTTCGTAGACCATGCGGAGGAAATTAACACCGACTACCGCAGCAAGGATCAAGTAAGAAACCTGAAAGCGGAATTAAGGGGCCTTAGTGACGCCGAGCAATGCAAAACACTGCGCAAACGCGTACGAGCGAAGAAATACGAGGACTTCCTTTACACATGGCATCCAAAGGATCTGGTGCTGAGCAGCAAACGCGCAGCACAGTCTCGCATACAGAAAGACTTACTCAATATACACCGAGAGCGCTTCCCTACGCATCCCGTACCTGTTTGTTATAAACCCCACGACACCCGCATGCAAAAAAGAGACGTCTGGGTACCTGGTACCGACATCCAACTGCAGAACGCAGTAACGCATGATAAAGCCTGGGTACCCATAGAAAAGGTGGAAAAAATAACCTCCCATCCAGACTGGCGCTTGGGTTATTGCATGACAGTCCACAGCGCGCAAGGGCTTACCATAAAAGAAACCTTATGGATCATAGACCAGCGGCTGTGTTGGAGCAACCTTATCTACACCGCCGTAAGCCGCGTAGAATATGCCAAACAGTTGAAAAGAAGCTGGGGTCCGCAACTGCGTTACGATAAAACGCCAGAGGACATAGCCAAAGAGAACATTGCTAAGAAACTCCTTCGCTACAAGCGGCACGACGAAGAAAAAGATATGACGTTCGACCTATGCGTGGACGACGTCTATAAGAAAGGGGCAAGGTGTGCCAAATGTAACATACCTCTACTATGGAGGTTTGACCCAAATGACGATCAGCAGTTCTCCGTGGATCGTATAAATAACAAACGCGGGCATTGCAGAGGCAACGTAAGACTGACATGCCTAGAGTGTAATCGGGCGCGTGGAGCAGCACTACTCTGAGTCTTTGGGGACTATGAGCAGCTCTTCCATGACAAATCCACGACTCGGGCCATTTAGGTAATACAACACGGGTTGCCCTTCCTTGGTGACGGACTTTGAAATCTCATAGGTTTCCAAAGACCAGTTAGGATCCGTGGCTCTCTTACTGCCACCTTCGAGTTCCCCCGGCTGATAGAGGTATCTGACCACTATGTCGCGGGGTAGCTTTTTTTCCTTCAGTCCGACCGCCCTCGAACTTCTGACGTAGGACTTGTGTTCCACGTGTTTCTTCTTCATAGCATCCTTGGGTTTCATTCCCGTAGTCCTGGCCGCCTCGTTGTTCAAAGCCGCGACGACCCGGGGGAGCCTCTGGGTCCATTCCCTGTTGCGTTTGGAGGGATCTTCCAGCTCTTTCCAATACTGGTATCCAAAGAGACGCTCAGCCAGGGTTTTATTGAATCTTTCGACGATGCTCTGACCCCTGTGGTACTCAGCTTCGGCTCTTCTAATTTTAGTGCTGTGGTCTTTCAGGGTCTTAGTAACCACGCCCATGAACTCCGTCCCCGCATCCACTTGCAGCAGCTTAGGCCATTTCAAGACGCGCTTATAAATCCTACCTAGGGCTTCTGCGACTTCCCCAGAATCCTTGCTGGTTATGGGTTCGGCGTCCTTGTATCTGCTTGCGATATCAACTACGGTCAAAGCGTACCTATAGGTCTTTCTTCTCACCTTGTCGTGCGGTAAGAAAAGCAAATCCGCCTGATGAACTTCATTAGGGGCATTTACGGTAAAGCTGGGCCTGGGAATGTACTTCGGCACGGGAAGATAAACCTGCCAGAGGGTTTGTTTTCTTAGCCAGTTCTTAGCCGTTTCTTCTGATACCCTGGCCGCGGTCGCGAGTTTCTTGATGGCCGACGCTCCTTTCCAATAACCTTCAGGTCCATAGTAAATCCTCTTGAGTTTGTCCTCTACGCGGCCCATTATATGAATAGAATCGCGCTTCGCTTGATTCAAGCGAAGGATAGGACGAGATTGATATTGCGTCCATTGAAATCCACCGTCTTTCCGTCCACTTTGATGGTGATGTTTATGCTTTCTACCAAATTGGACAAGTCATAGCTCAAAGAAATGGGAGTGTATTCTACTGGGTCAAATGGATTACCTTTGGGCAGAAACTTGGACATAAGAGAAGACTTTTCTCCATTGTTGTAACTATGAACCAAGTCGCAATAGACTTCGTAAGAGGATGCGACTTTCCATTTCACAGGTATGGCTGTGTTGGTAATCGTCTTGCCTGAGGCACATAATAAAGATCCCAATGGGTCAGACTTTCCAAAAGTCATTGAATAATTTGGCATATTATGTTTGAGGGTCATTTCGTGCGGCAATCCTGTGGTGAGAGTATAACCGTGTTTTGCTAATTCCTTGGCCAGTGTGATTGGTGTATAATGTCCATCGGGCAGCAATACGCCTTGATAATTGCCGCCGCCTTTATGCTCAGTGATCAAGGCATTGACTAAATTATACCAAGAATTGTACAAAGAGCAACTAACCAGCCTAACCTTATGGGCTTTAATGGGGGGATTCAAATAAGTGGTAAAGTTATTTTTATCGCTTTCCAAAAAGACGATCATATATTTCAGGAAACACAGTTTCCTTCGTTAGAGCAGATACGCCAAAGCTACGCCTCCGGCCAGCCCTGCGACTCCTACGAAGACCAACTCATTGTCTTTTTGTTTCTTAGAAGGCTGATAGTAATTCTTAAACTGAGGCTTTCTTAACCCCGTTAATGCCGCGGGGTGTGCCTGTGCATAAAGTTTAAAGGCGTAGTCGGTGTTTTCGAAGTTCTTATCCGCCTGCATTTTGTCTTGGTAGTTCTTATCCAACCAATCCCTGTAAGCTTGTCTTTTTTCATTCCAAGCCGCCACGTCTCGCTGATATTTCTCCAGCGCTAAATCATGCCTTTTCCTTTCGGCGGCCAAATCTCCGCTGCGATCACCTCTAACTAATCTATCTAAATACTGACCACCATAATTAGCTCCAGTGAATGCTAAGGCTGCAATAACTCCACCTGCGACCACGCTAGCCATTATATATTAGAAAATCACAGGGATTTTCACGAGTTATGTCGTTGGCAGGTACTTTTCCTTCCGTAGGTAATCCTTTAGCATGATAGCCCCGCCAACGGCAGCGGTCATCTTAGCGAAATTAGCGAAGCTCTTGCTTGGGTCTTCAGTAAAGTCTTCTTTGAGCACTTTCTTACCTACCCAACCAATACCCGCAACGATGGAAGTAATAATAGCTGCTTCTTCAACAGTTTTCAACAACGCGGTCGACATTATATTACAAAGCGAGAAGGAAAATCTAGGTCGCCACGGGTGATAAATCTACTCCATTTCAGGGATCTTACTTTTTCTAACAGCCGGTTCCACAGGTGCGTGATATGTTGGCGGCACATGCACGGCCTCCCACTTTACTTTTGGCTTCGTAGCCCGCCATTGTAAGTAGAGGCTGCCTGCTGCTATAGCGACTCCTAACGCGCCAATGACGTATCCCGGATTAATAAAGGATTCCTCTTCTTTTTCCTCCACCTTTTCTTCTTTTTTGGCTTTGTTCTTTTTATTCATCTCCGCGAGCTTCTTTCCGGCAGCGACTCTGCCTGGAGATTTAGCCTTGGTAATCTTGGTATCTTCTACGGGTGGTTGTTCTTCGGTGCCACTCATCTTATATTAAGGGACTTGAAGGACTTGACAAGTAACTTGATGACGACTTGACAATGACTTGGCAATGACTTGACAACGACTTGACTAAGTACTTGAGGTGACTTGACAACGACTTGACTAAGTACTTGAGGCGACTTGATCAGGTACCTCAGCAAGTGCTGCCTGGAAGACCTTTTCGACTTCTCTGTCCTTCTTGAAGTCCTTCCAAGAGGCCGTAAGTTCCTTCAAGTCAACGTGCTGAGCTACGTGAAGTGCCGCAGAGGCGACTGCCATTAACTTACCGCACTTCAAAGACAACCACCCGCAGGTTATCTTAAGTTCTTGGGCGATGACATAGTCCTCGCTTATGTCCTTCCGCAGTTGCTCCACGTCGTCTATGGGCAGTGCAAGTCCGAGGAGCTTGGTGGCCAGCTTAATGGCTGAGTCTGCTACGGCGTCCGTGGTCTTACTTGCAAGGGCAGCCTCATACCTCTTATGGAACTTCTTAACCTCCTCTTCTGACAACTTATTAACCTGCTCATGGGTAAGTTCCTTGCCTATCATTTCTTTGCACTTCCCAGATGACACAAGGATGTTAAGTTGTTCCTTGAGGTTGCTTTCATCTAGCTGCGTGGGGACTTCATCTAAGAGCTGCTCAATGTCCATATATGTTAATGGAATACGGAAACCTCAAAGAGAAGATCATCTTGGAATGTTGGTGCGTTTTTAGGTGCCGCATGTATTCGTGTAACTGTTCCTTGGATATCTCACCGCCGTAGTCGCTTAAGATGGTTTCCAGGTCAGACTTGCTCGGAGTATAAAATACGACAAGTGAACCTATGTTTTCCCTGAAGGGCTTAGAGACGCTGGTAAGCTGCTGCGAGAGCAACCAAACGCTGATATTGTCGTGTCTACCGCTGAAGGCGAGTTTAACGAGCTCGGAAGTGCGTCTTTTTACGTCGTCCCCACAGGCAATGTCATCCAGTATAAGGAGGGTATGCGTATTCTTGGGGAATTGTTTGTGCCAAAACTTAAGATGGCCGGATAACTCGTTAGGATCTAAGATATCTACAAAGAAGTCGTCATCTTTCACTCCTATGCCCGTCCAGGTGCGGTTATTCACGTAGGTGGGGCATAATAGCACGACGTAGTCGAAACGGTATCTAAAGGGTCCTAATAGCTGCTCCACTACGAATTGGGTCTTTCCGCAGCCGGTGGGTCCTACTATCAGGGCATTGCAGGGAATATGGTTCGGATCCATTATATATACGATGGACCCAGTGGACGCAGTAAGAAGGATTGCCGGCGACGCAAAGGATAAAAGAGACACCATAGAAATGCAAAGGGAGGAGATCGATCGGTTAAAAGAGCGCGTGCAGGAATTGTACGATGAAATGTGCGGCCTGAAGCGCGCGGAAAGGTTTGGTGCGCTTTTGACGATGGCCGGTTGGGCGAAAGAAAGCGTTAAGGACTTTATGCGATATCCCCTGTAGAGCTGTTTAAAAGACACTTCATAATGTTGAGTATAAGGTTGTTAAATTGTTAAGGATGTGTGCGTATGCTGTTTAAAAGACACTTCATAATGTTGAGTATAAGGTTGTTAAATTGTTAAGGATGTGTGCGTATGCTGTTTAAAAGACACTTCATAATGTTGAGTATAAGGTTGTTAAATTGTTAAGGATGTGTGCGTATGCTGTTTAAAAGACACTTCATAATGTTGAGTATAAGGTTGTTAAATTGTTAAGGATGTGTGCGTATGCTGTTTAAAAGACACTTCATAATGTTGAGTATAAGGTTGTTAAATTGTTAAGGATGTGTGCGTATGCTGTTTAAAAGACACTTCATAATGTTGAGTATAAGGTTGTTAAATTGTTAAGGATGTGCTGTTTTCATTAAGAATGGGATTTACGCAAACCTCATTCTGAGACATCTCTTAAAATAGTAGTCTTAACAATATAACAACCTTATACTTAACATTCTAAGGTATCTTTTAAACAGCATCCTTAACAATATAACAACCTTATACTTAACATTCTAAGGTATCTTTTAAACAGCATCCTTAACAATATAACAACCTTATCTTTAACATTCTAAGGTATCTTTTAAACAGCATCCTTAACAATATAACAACCTTATCTTTAACATTCTAAGGTATCTTTTAAACAGCATCCTTAACAATATAACAACCTTATCTTTAACATTCTAAGGTATCTTTTAAACGCAGCTGTATGCTCCTGCGGACCTATTTTAAAAGACACTTCATAATGTTAACAATAAAGTTGTTATATTGTGGTTAAGGTACACTTAAGTATAAATGAACTGTTCGATGTGTAAAAAGGTGTTCAGCACCAAGCAAAGACTACAATACCACGTTCGTCGTGGCGTTTGCACAAAGAAACCAATTAGTAAAGTTTGTAAGGATTGTGGTAAAGAATTCAGTACCGTTCAAAAGATGCGACAACATCAAGACAAACGCATTTGTGGGCTTTGCAAGGGCTGTAATAAGGAATTTCCTAACACCTCCGAGCACCTGAAAAGGGGCGTCTGTGAACAAAGCAGACAGTGTAGTTTCTGTAATAAGATACTAAGCAGTCGTCAACGTTTACAAACGCATCGGAAAACACATGAAGTCAACTATCGGTTTCTCTTTGGGAGCTACGACTTGGAAGGCGTGGATTGCTACCAATGTGCGGATATGATGAGTCGCTGCCCGCATAAAGAGGATTACTTAAGGAATCGCATAGATTACCATAAGAAGATAGTCCGTACTTTCCCCTCTTTTGAACGCGCCGAAGGCGTTCCGTGGACTAAAAGGGAGTATTGGAGGCAGGAGTGCGATCGTTGTGGTTGTGTTAGAGAAGAGGAACATATCTTCAACTGCCTCGACAAATAAGCGTCCTTAACAATATAACAACCTTATACTCAACATTCTGAGACCCTTTTAGAATGGGGTTTGCGCAAAGAGTCTCAAATCCCATTCTTATTTTTATTTATTATTATTAAGGATAATGAATAATAATAAATAAAAATAAAGACCCCTTTAAAGGGGCCTTGCAGATTCCCCTAAGTATATGGTAGCCTACGCAGCCGCCTTCTTAGGAGGCATTCTAATTACCCTTTCAATATATGGACTGTATTACTTGCGAACTACCTGCCGACTGCATTACCCCTCGTAAGCCGCGTAAAAAATACACCTGCCTTCATTGCGACAGGGTATTCTCCGAAGGATCCTTTGTGGGGCATTGGTGCTCCGCGGATCCTAAAGCGCAGCGGACTTTAGCAGACGCGCTTAACTACAAAGAGGAGATGGAGTGACTCTTCTTTCAATGTCAAACTTCCATCGGCCATTTACCTTACCATAGCTGCGTAAGTGGGTGAATTCCTCGCCCTGAATTACGTACCGCACGCAATCCGGCGCCCAAAGGGAATATTCCTTGCCTTCTAAGTCTTTGAGGACTAACCGTAAACGGTCGATGTCTTCGAAGACGACGTAATTTTTTATTTCGTATGCTTTACCGTGGACAAGATCACGCCAGTGAGTCAAGCTGAGCTTCATTATACCTATGGAATATCTTTAGGTGCGTCCCCAAAGTGGCGTAGGACTTAAACCGCTTTACGCAGCCCTTACAGGGAATACGAATGCCATCCGCGTAATCCATCAGGGCACGGCAGATAATGTCGTAATCGTTGCTAACCATCGTTAGGTAACCATTTACGTCAAGCTGTGAGATTTTCTTAGATTGCTTCGCGGATAAGACGCCGTTTCCTTTTGGGGTTTTCAACTCAATACACAACCCGCGGTATTTCTTATGCGCATTTAGGATTAAGAGGTCGGGCTGACCGGCTTGGTAGCCTTTTCGCCAGCAGGTTATTCGCTTGCTGTCTGAATCTTGGAGCTCGCCAAGACCCGGCGCTATGATGAAATCGGGGTAAAACCTACGCATGTAGTCGACGACCTTCGCGTGTAGGTCGGCTTCATTTTCGATCTTGAATACTAACTTGTTTGGAGTGTCAAAGCGTTTATCCATCGCATATTTACCCGTTTTCCTTAGCGCGGGTAGGACTTCCTCAAAGACCCAATCACGAAACTCCACAGCTTTGGGTAGTTTGGAGCTAAATATCAGTTCGTACAAACCAGGTTCGGATATAAACACGGCATTTGGTTGCGTAGTAAAGGAGCGGTGATTCGCAGCCCCTTGTAGATCAACCCATTTTTTCTGGTATTTCTCAGATACGTGTGCTCTAATTGCATCTCTAGGGCGCTCATAACCCAACGCCAAGGCCACCTCCTTTGCTTTGAAGTACAAAGTTTCGCCTTGCATTATGCATTGCAGTTTGGTGTCGTTGTTTTGGAATACGCGGAGCATTGTATATCTAAGAAATATTTTAATATGCAACGCTCTTTAGCTGATTCATTTCTACGCTCAGTTGCGCGTCTGAGACGACGAAGACGTAGCAGTTTATCTTATCGCCGTCGCCCGCACTGGCGTTTTTGGTGCGTTTGATCTCCAATGTTATGCCGTCCTGCGTATTTACTAGACGTAAACCCTGACCATGTAGGTCTTCGTCGTTAATGGTGCGCATGTCAATCCATAACGCATATTTGTCCTTAAAGAATTCCTCAGGGCTAATTTGGTCGCCAAACTTGCGCATGGCCTCCCTGTACACGTCTGCGGGCTTTATCCCCTGGGAGTAGACCTTGTTTGGGACTCCGTTGATATTCACGCCGACGTTAGTAATGTTGGGGTTGTGAAAGGCTTCGGAGTCGCGCTTACCGGCTTCGTAGGGTTTGGCAAACACCAACATTAACCCCGTGAGACTTCTTCGGGGGAGGTTAATGCTTTGGTTGATAACCTCATCCGTCTTATCCAGGAAGCTGAACGTCTTATACATCACTACGTGGTCGTATAAGAATGCCTTTCCGGAGCTGTATTCCATGCCAGCGCTACGGGCCAGCTCTTCGCTGTACACCGTTTCGTACTGTAGCTCTAAGTTGGTAATAGAGTATGGGGTTGTTGTGGTAAGTGCAGTGCTTAGCCCACCAATGATGTTATTAGCATCTGCTAAAGTTACTTCAAACTGTAACTCGGATAACTGTCTTGGGTAATACACGCCGTGATTCGTGATTACTTCAAAGTCCAGTGGTATGACATACTTACTACCATAGGCGGTCTTTATTCGCTTTGCGTCTGCCACTGCGGTTTCTCCGCTGCCGTCAGTAGGTTGCGTTTTCGTAGGTGTGCGGACCTTACGTAGAATGACACTACCAATTCCCTGCTCTATCCTTTGCGCGCGGTCAAATGCTGTTAACCATAAGTCTTTGTACGTGGTATACAGATCGTACCTATTTAAGTCCAGCAAGGATTCCCCAGCAAACTTGATTCTCATCTTAGAAACGATGTTGCGACCCACGTTGTTAACGATAATCCTTTCATCTGTGGGGCTTGACTGCACCGCTAGGTCGAACCTTAACGCCAAGGTGCCAGGAACTAAGACTAGGTTATCCGTTAGGCGGGGCACGCCTACGTACAGGGTTTCCCCTGGCTTAGCGCTAGAAGGTGTGAATGTGACCCGGTGAAAGGTGCGTTCTGCTTTCAGCCCGCCAACCTGCTTAGGTAATACGTTGGGATTTAACTTTGAGCTTATCATATATAATGGAAGTAGAAGGAACAGACCCCGACTTCGATCCCACCACTGAGGAAGGTCAGGCTGACATTAACGACGGTGATGAAGAACCGCTGCTTCCCACCCAACAAGTCGACGATTCCCTAAGGGATAGGATTGCAAAGGCCCTAAGACATCCCAAAGCACGCGAGTACACGTTTCCGCGTGAGCACATAGAGCTTCAAAACATGGGCGAGCCGGAAGCAGCCGCGCGGGAAACCGTAGAGTGGGCAACGCAAGAGCTAACGCAGCGCTATTCCCACTTTGATGCTGACGACGTAAGGCTCACAGAACGCGGAAACAAAGTCCTCATAAGCGTTCAAGACCTGAGATTTCCTGACAAAGACCGCTGGACGAAACCACAACCCCTCTTTGATGAGAATGGTGACGTTAGGGGCGACGTCTCAAGATTAAAAGGCTTTCAGCAGGCTACTAGGAGCATGTTAGAAAGGTTGCAAACCCTGAATGAAAAGGTTGCGCTAGAAAAACGCGCTGAGGAGCTGCAAAAAACGCTAAAAGAAAGGGAGGTAGAATACGCAAAGCAAACTCAGCTAATTGTCGATGCTGAAAAAACGTTCGGTAACGAAAGAATGGTAGAAATGAGGAACCAGTTGGATAAAGCTTTGCGCGAAAGGGATAAAGCACAAAGGGACTTGGAAGAAGCTAAGAGCTCTGGGGCCTCGGTGGAGGCGCTGCGGGAAACGCTGGAAGAAAGGGAGGAAGATTATATGAAGCAAAACCAGCGGCTTGCCGACGCACATAGGAGGGAAGTCGAATTTAAAAATCAAGAAATAAGCGAGCTGGTAGACCAAAGAACCCAAATTCGACGCGAAAGAAATCAAACTCAAAGGGCTCTTAACCTCGCCCTGCAGGAGTTGGATCTAATTAAAGACGATACCGATAACCTACAAACCACCATAGCCGGCTCTTTAGTGGAACGGCGACGGTTAATGGCTGAAATCAATACTAAGGAGGAGCAAATCCGGCAAAGAGATCAGGCTATTGAAGACCTGGAGGGGCAAATAGAGCGGCAGCAAGAAGTAATCGATGACCAGGCGCGCCCCGAAGAAGAAAGGGAGGCAGCCCAAAGGGAAGTAGAGGCCCTTCAGGAAAGGGCTGCGGAATTACAGGCACAAAAGGAAAACTTGGAAAAAGAGCTGGGGCTTACCACCAAGGAAAAAATAAAAAGAGCTCTGGTGAAGTATGGCGTTCCACTGGCATTTGCGGTCGCTATTAGTACCGTAGTAGGAGTTATCCTTAGCACGCTTAAGGCTACAGGCGCGGGCGTAAAGAAATTAGGCAATGGACTAACGGACTTGGGAAAAAAGATGGCAGCCGGTCTTCCTGGGCTGCTGGGTTCGGTCGTTTCCTTGGCACTTAGGGCCGGCGGCGAACTGTTGAAGTTCGTGGGGAATAACATTTGGATCTTGGTCGTCGCTATCGGCGTGGTCCTTTTGAAGAAGATGCGGGGTTGATCTTATCCTTGTGTATTACTGGCGGCTTATAATCGTCGTCGGGCGCCCGAGGCATCCTCGACTGGGGATAAGTAAAGATAGTATTCGCGCCGCCCTGATAATGCGGAACTAGCGGCAGCACGCTCATGGTGCTAATGGGCTTATGATTCCAAGTAGCATCCGTTGGAGGATTTTTTGCCGGGGCGGCATTTATCCGAAGGTAGGCAACGTCGTTGGGAAGAACCTGAAGCTTCGCATATTGACAATTGGCTATCATGTGAAAAGTTACCGGCGTTAAGTCTTCTACAGTCGGCGGTGGGGGTTCCGACGAGAAATGAGCTGGGTTCCTGTCGTTATCTTTTTTTCTGTAGGGTAGTAATGGATGGTTATTCTCATCAACGATCCTAAACCCGACATTACACGAATACCCCGTCGAAATGCTAATGGTACACATGATCAATCCCAGGCCCCCAACCTTCACCCACAACCCGGTGTCATGCCAATGCTGTTCTAAGTAGTCCTTCTCCTCCAAAAAATGTAGAAACCAATCTTCCTTCGCGTGTGGGTTCATATATTACAGGGAATAAATTCCCTTCTAGAGACTAAGCACCGTAAGAGTGCTAATGGTCTTGTGATTATAAACCGTATCTCTCTGATTTTCTATGCTATTTATGCAAACGCTCCCGGTGTCATCTACGCGCATTTGCAGCTTTACCTTCCCATGGCAATCGGCGACCATGTGGAAAGTCCAAACCGATAGATTTTCGGCGCTGCCGGGGTTGGGCTCTACGGAGAAATGCGCAGGCTCCCTGTTGTTCGTCTTCGCGCGCATAGGCTGCAGTATGCCATTCTCATCCAGGAACCTAAAGCCGACGTTGGCGTGACTACTCGTGCCAATGCAAATACTACAAAGGATTAACTTCTTTCCCGAGTAGTTCAAGTCCACGGACATGCCCGTGACATCAACCCAAGCTGCTTGGTTGTATTTTTTCTCGCCTTTGTAAGTCGTATAAACGCAATCTACTCCAGCTACGTAGGGGTTGTTCATCGCCATATATAATAGCTCAGACCAATGCTTGCAGCGGTTAAGCCGACCTTTAGTAAGTTATGGTCATATTCCTCAGGTATCGCAGGCAGGGCCTTCTTTGATGGTTTCTTAACTACGGGTAGCTTCGTTTCATGCGACTTTTTTGACTTCTCCACGAAATGGGGGATGTTCCTAAGAGTGTCAGAGTTCACGTCGTTCACCCCAAACTTCATATCCTTAGTAGCTCGTTGAAGTTTGTTGTTGTATCCTACTACAGAACCAGTATTTATAGATAAATTACTAGGCATTAACCAACAACCCGGGGCTACTGCATAGTCCAACCTCGCCTTAGAATTTTGTATAGCTAGTTGGTAACGCTGTACGCCCTTGCTAATGTCGCCCTCCAAGATCGAACTTTCGAATAAGATCAAGGCTTCGGCTCGCGTCTCTTCTGCGGCGCCCGTATTTCCCACTATACTTGATCGGGTATTTACCTGAGCTCCAAGGATAGAATACACGTAAGCTTCTATGCTGCGGTTCAAACGGGCAAGGCCGGCTCTAGTTAGTCCTTTACCTTCTGGGGGTATGAAATTAAGATATTGCTTCGTTTGCTCGTCGTTGGTAATTTTGATAATCAGTGGATTGGCCCCTGCATACTTACCACCCTCGTCTTTGAACAGAGGTCCGTCTCTGACTTCCTTAGTGGTCTTGGCATTTGGTTCAAAGAAGGTGCTACTGTCGTGAGTTTCCTTATGATACCCGGTGTTCCATCGCAACTGCAGCGAATGAACTTCCCTGTTGCTTAGCTCGTGCCCACCAATCCCCCAATAAGCCCAAATGTGCCCCAAACCATTGTTAGCACCGGTAGTGCATCGGAAATCCTTCCCTACAACACCGAACTCCTTACAAAGTCGGTCGTAAGCAGGAACGTTGTATTTATTATCTCTTGGATAAAACGTGGCATCTCCCGGTAATGCAGTAACGCCCATCTCATGCAGTATTCTTCGGACGGTAAAGTGGAAGTGAAACATAAATATCGAATTCTTCATCAAGTTTGCACTTACACCGCAGCCGCTAGTGGCACACCAAACCGCAAAGTTTAGTTGCTGCGGCCAATAACGCATGTTAGGACCACTTAACCATTCATGAGATTCCTTAGCGGTGGTATGATTAATGGGAACGTTTTTGAAGATATCTCGCACCTTTAACGAAAAGGAATGGTTGTTAGAGATCCGCATGTTCAACGTTAGGTCCAAGCTTGGATGTTCATTAAATGAAACCGCGGGTATCGGATAAGTACCGGTACCAAGCAATAATTCCTTTGACCAACCTTGCACGGGTTTAGGCTTAGGATGCTTCAGCTGAGAGTCTATCTGATCGACCAGCGTAGGTTTCAAATCCTCATTGCTGTACATCCTAGAGCCGTTATAGTAAATCCCATCGGGTCTCCTTTCGAACTTACTAGGGTCTGCATGCGGAAACATCTTCCTGAAGGCCCTCCAGTTCCAGTAATCCCGGTTGTCGTGATGTGGCTGCTCCTCAATATCATTCCCAAAAGCGTCGTACATTAGTATATATAATGGATGTTATACCATCAGCACCTAAGTTGTACCCAGATGTTCCCTATACTACACCTAACGAACTAAACGGTGAAAACTTTAGGCTCAACAAAGCAAATTTAATTCTGGCTTACTTGGAAGGGCAGGCAAAACACTACGAAAAAGTCCGAAAAAAGTACGTCAGAGCCCGGAGTACGCTACATAAGATTTCGATAACTTTGGGGTCTATATCTGTTGTGTTAACGGGCTCCGGCGTTGCTACTTCGCTTACTGGGCCGGGAATAATCGTTGGAGTTCCTTTGGCCGGCGTTGGGGCAGCCTGTGGTATTATCTCGGCTGTTGCTACGGGTATTATGAAAAAGCTATCCACGAAAATATCCAAGCATGACACGACAATAGCTCTGTCTAGGGCTAAAGTAAATACTATTACCGACCTTGTCTCAAAGGCTTTGCGTGACAGAAAGATAGACGACGTAGAATTCTCGCTTATTCTGACCGAAGAAGACAAATACGAGAAACTAAAGTCGGACATAAGGAACAAAAAAACAGTCGTAAAAGATCTTTCCGAGGAATCTCGCAAAAAGATCTACCAGGAGGCAAAAGAAGAGCTTCAAAGAAAGCTTGCTCAGTAAACATCTGCTTTGAAAAAAGCAAAACAGGATTCTATTTACATATTGAACGCCGGCTGTCTGGTTCATATGCAAATTAGTTTCACAAAATATTACACAGCCTGCATCGTTTTCACAAAATATTACACAAATGTGAAAAAACTTGTGTAAAATCATCTTCTCGGAAGCAAAACAGGATTCTATTTACATATTGAACGCCGGCTGTCTGGTTCATATGCAAATTAGTTTCACAAAATATTACACAGCCTGCATCGTTTTCACAAAATATTACACAAATGTGAAAAAACTTGTGTAAAATCATCTTCTCGGAATCCATTCTAACAGCGGGTGACTGGGGTCTATTTTATAAAATATTTCGTAAATTACGTCAGGATAATAAGGAATATCCTTATTCAGCCGACAAAACATCCACTCGGCTTTTGTCATATCAGAAACCTCAGGAATAGACTTACCGGTAATTTCAGACAAAAGATAGGGAATAGCTTTGTAATATTTCCCTAGCTTTAATTTTTTCAACGTTTTCCGTAGACTTTGTGGGGTTGGCTCTTCTAAATGGTCTATGATTTTCTTCTTTACTTCGTTGTCTAAATATATCGGATGTAAACCTTGGATATGACTCATCCAGTCCCTGAAGTATTTTATTCTCTTATATGGCGTTTTCTTACGACCTCCATTGGCGTAATACTGCTCTCTGGTAGCATTTGGTACGGCATTACGAATATTCTTACCACACTCGTAACACTGTGCTGACGTGTCGTCTTCTATTTGCATTTTCTTACCACAACACCAGAAACCCTTGGGCTTAGGTATGTTAACTTTGGATCTTAGGCAAATTATACAGAAGTCATTGGTGAACTTTTTACATTCATGCATCGTATATATATCGTACATTTTTATAAACACTTATCTTTGATTCCCAACACAGCAGCAGTAAGGACTTATCGCACGGCTTATTCCCGCTGCCGGCGCCTTCCTTAAACCGCCTGTAAAACCCGTAAATCTTTGACATTGACCGCGAGTCCGCCTTACTGCTGCTTCATTAACCGCAAAGGAATATTCATTGAAGCGAAGAAGCATTGTCATTAGAGCGAACAGGCATACAATAAGGCGAACGGAGTCTCAATAGTGCGATGGAACGTTCATTAAGAAATTTAGCATTGAATTTGACAATCATGAATATGTTTGCGTGGATTCATTAACGTTTTCAAACTTTCATTAGCGTTTTGGTGCAGACAATAAACCACAACACACATTCAATACAGTGTTTTGGACATTTATTTACGCAATACAATATAAGTGTATTGTGCTTTTACGATTGTAGATTTTCAAAAACAAAAAAGGGAATTTATCCTTGAATGTGTTCTCTATTTAAACATCTTGGACGATATGTTTACATGTGGTTGTACCATTTTATGCATTTCTGTGGATCTTCATAGGCCCTCAAAAGACGCTAGTCTGACTCATTTGGAAGTTGGTTTATTTGTTGAACCAATAGCAATATCCAAAAAAGAGGAATTAAAAAACTCAGAACTGACTGATATTTATACCTAACAGCGCTTTGTTTGTACGAAATCATATTCACGGCTTGTAAAAAAAATGAAAAGACAGTTAAAATCCTAAAACTCCTAGTGGAAAATATACTTATATTGTATTGCGTAAATAAATGTCCAAAACGCTGTATTGAATGTGTGTTGTGGTTTATTGTCTGCACCAAAACGCTAATGAAAGTTTGAAAACGTTAATGAACTTACGCAAACATATTCATGATTGTCAAATTCAATGCTAAATTTCTTAATGAAAGTTCCATCGCACTATTGAGACTCCGTTCGCCTTATTGTATGCCTGTTCGCTCTAATGACAATGCTTCTTCACTTCAATGAATATTCCTTTGCGGTTAATGAACAGCAAAAGGTGTAGTTGTATACGGGTAATTTGTTTACATTAATTGCCCTATTTCACTATGACGTCACATCAAAACAATCTATTGTCGACTTTCACATCCCCATAATCCTTTGCGTCTTTGGGGGTAACCAGAGGGTGAAAACCCACTTATTTTGCTGAAGGCTGAACTCTACATGATCTGTACACGCAAAAATAACTTGGAATAAACTGATAATCAGTATTGTACTGATAAAAGCAGGTATAGTACAAATTCAATTAAGAATCTCTGAGAAAGTTTTTTAGTACATATATTTAACACATATTATATCTGAAAACCAGGCCATTTTAGATTAAACTGTTTCGCTAAGAGCAAATTTTGTTGAATTTTCTATTGGATTTGGCGGCGATTCTATCTCCCACATAAACAAGCAGTGACGTCATAGTGAAATAGGGCAATTATGATTAATCAAATTAAGAAGTTAGTTTATGGATGTTTTACGCTTACCCCTTTATAGAGTTTCTGCTGTAGATCATAGTACACGTATCCGGTTTTACCTACAAAGTCTGCTGCCTTGGAAGCCTTGTCCTCATTCAGCAACTCACACCTGACATCTTTCATCTGGAACGCCTTACAACGACAGTCATTGATACAGGACGAGAAGCAAACGCGTGGAACATCAGTGGTAATGTTCCTGTACGAGTATCCTCTGAGATGTTGTCCAACGATGACGTCACTACCCTTCGGGAAAGATCCCGAATAGCAGGTGCCTTGACATTGAAATTGGCCGATCACGTGATTAACGAATGACAACAGCGTGATGATGACGTGCGTAAGCATTTCTGACCTAAAACAAAGGTTGAACTCCGCTATTATTAATGTTAGAAATCAAAAACAATACGTTACGTTGCAGTAAAAAGCCGTGAAACTGAAACAACTGGAATGAATTTTTTTTTTTTACTTAATTTTTGCGGGGTTTTTTCCCATTTTTTAAAGTACACATGAACCATTCGAAAATACTTTCAGTACAGATTCTACATGAAGTAAATAGTTGAATGAAAAAAATTTATCTCTTGATTTGCATGAGTGATGCGTCTTTAAGATATGAAGGCTTATACTTCCAATATGTTAATGACGGTGACGTCAGCGAGGTAAGTAAAGTATTGTAGAAGGGTTCAAATGCACTTTAAGATTATATCTTTTAGAAATTTGGTTTGTATTTTCGTAGAGAAATATTGAAGTTTGTGTCTGACTTCTAAGTTTACAGGTTCGTACCAACTTGGGAATTTGCGAACGAACTTCGGAATCGGCCAAAGTTTCGGGAAATCGACTAAATAAATATGCAAATTGATTCCAAACTTGCCTACCAATAGCGCAGCGCACTGATTCTAAAAATAGCTTAAAGATTCGGACAAACATTGCATTCTGTTTAACCGCTACGAGGATTATACGAACCGATTTTATTATTTTTACTTAAAGTTAAAATAATAACCCATGTAAACTAAGATCAACTGCGATCGGCTGTGAAAATTATCTGCTGAAAGTAAACTTGTAAGTTTGTTTGTCCGAATTTCGAATTTGTCTTCGTTTTTATGACGTCACGGTTGCGCTGCGCTATTTAACTTTACTAAATACCTAAACTTACACTTTTTTTAAAATTTTGACTGGGACAGATCTGTTTCCTTTCAACAAATAACTCTTGGATATTTAGAGCTTTCTTGACTACAAGGATACTTTGTTTTTTTAAACAGTCAATCAAATGGAAATGACAAGATTCATTTTCATACATCACTCGGCGAATTGGAACTCACTGCTTCATGTTACAGTGTTTAAAGCAGTGCAAAGTTCAGGGAATAGTCAATCGCAAAAAACTCGAAGTGTTCTTCTCACTCAGTAAATTCTTTTATGTGATGGAATGCATGCATATGTGCAAAACGTACGTTTTACGAAATAAAGTTTAGAAGCAGACTTCATTTTTCCTGTTCTTCTACTCTTTTTACTTTGAAATCCTTACCTTAGAGTGCTCTTCTTTTAGCTCGTTGTCCAAATTTGTTTCAGAGGAACACAAGGTTAAATTCACTGACGTTCCAAGTACTTGCAACAAACACTAGCTAGGCAGGTGATTTAGCCTTTTTTCGCAAGAACAAAATAGCCAATCAGCAAAACGTTTTTTCAAAGCTCATGTTGCTCCTTATATGGAACAATCCAATCAGAATTCGAGTTTTGAATCGGTTATTATTTTGAACCTTGAGTCTTCGTATTCTCAGAAAGGATTATAGATTTCAATATTTGAATAACTTTAACCATTAATGGCATCTAGGGGGTAAGCTTGAGCCGTTTTGAGTGTAAACTTTTCCACGGAAAGACTCACCAAATATATTTTAGAAACAGTATTAAACTTTCGTAGTTGTTGGCGGAAAATATTTCAAAAGCATGGCGCTGTTTCATTGCTGGGTGAAAAGTAAGGCTTTTCTTAAAAATTCGTACATCCCACGCTTTAGAACAAAAAGCAATTCTTTTATTGGGATTGACTCACCGCTGGATGTCTTTGAAGGGAAACAAAAACCACCATTGCACTACAACGGTTGGTTCAAGCTGTGAAGAGCTCAGCGATGTGGCCCGGTGTCTTTCTAAATTAAATATTGATATTTGAACGATCTTGCTACACAGTTATCAAATGTTTTATTGATGTATTAATGTCAAAACGGCTCAAACTTTCGTAGTTATTGGCGGAAAATATTTCATTTTGACAAGAGATAAAATATTTCGACACAACAAACAACATTGCGTGAATGCCTAGTTTCCAAATCTCCTGTCCTAGATCGGGAGAGCCTACTTAGCGAGCAGTTGATATATTGTTTTCATAAAAATACAATGAATCACAGCTACAATCGATAGAACGACAAGAGAATACAATAAATTTACTGAATGCATTACAACAACTGAGTACTACGGTAACGAGTGAAAAACGTCTGCGCATGCTCTGAAATCGTATGCAAATTACTCAAGACATAAGTAAATTTGACTTTCAAACATACCTGATAAATTGGACTTCACAAAATGCCAAAACTTAGTGTCCATGCTTGAAACTTAAGGCTAATTCTTTTATATTGTGTTCGTTAATTCAGTATCTTTTCTGACAAATGCGTACTCTCGAACTTTTTTGTATACTTGCTTGGAGAAAACAAACATTTATTTTCTCACTCAAACTCTTCAAAATTCTTAGAAAACGTGCTGAAGTACACGCATGCGCAAACTAGCCGCCATATTGGTTGACCTTGACAAAAGATTAGGTCTTGGTGTCTATTGTCATTTCAATTAAAATGACAGAATGATTTTTGCTCGTTTGGTTTTTATGTGAAGGTATTCAATGCCCCACATTGCTTTCTTGCGATGAAAAATGTTCTATATTTCGTTTTCTGGTTTCCTGACAAACGGCAAGATTATTTAGTAATTCATTACAGTCAAAACGGCTCAAGCATACTACCCTCCCCCCTAGGTTCATTAATGCTTTCATTATTCGAATATTCAAATATATCATCCTTTTCGAGATTACGAAGACTCAGTATTCGAAATAACAACCGATTCAAAACTCGAATTCTGATTGGATATATAAGCGACACCATAATCCAATCAGAATTCGAGTTTTGAATCGGTTATTATTTTGAATTCCGAATCTTCATTTTCTCAGAAAAGAAAAAAATCACTATTCGAACAATGAAACCGTTAATGAAATCTAGGAGGATAAGTTTGAGCCGTTTTGACTGTAATACATGAATAAAACATTTGATAACTGTGTAGCAAGATCGTTCAAATGTCAATATTTAATTTAGAAAGACACCGGGTCACATCGCTGAGCTCTTCACAGTGGCGGATCTAGGGGTGGGTTTTGGGGGTTGCAACCCCCCCTATGAGAGCCATCGGGATTTATTTATTTATTTATTTGGCATGACAACACCAACAGCATCACGAGTTTTATTAAAACAGGGGTGCCGAACACATTTCGCTCGCTTTTTTTTCTATACGCCGTGTGTGGGACCTGAAACAACCATGCTCGCCTGCAGCAATAATCGTCCCCCTTATCCTTTGGTCTGTTATATCTCTCCACCACCTCAATCAATGCTGCAACCCCCCCTTTGAAAAAATCCTGGATCCGCCCCTGCTTCACAGCTTGAACCAACGTTTAGTGCAATGTTTGATTTTGTTTCCCTTCAAAGACATCCAGCGGTGAGTCGATCCCAATAAAAGAATTGCTTTTTGTTCTAAAGCGTGGGATGTATAAATTCTTAAGAAAAGCCTGACTTTCACTCAACTATGAAACAGCGCCAGCGCTTTTTCAAAGTTGATTCACTACGGCTATAACCTCTGAAGTTTTGGCTTTCGGGTTATAAATTCGATATCACTTCTAAATACAAATATATAAATAAAGATGAATAAAGATGAATATGAATAAAGACACACTTTTTGAAGACAAAAAACATATCATTCCCAATAAATATAGTAACTGATATATAAATGTATAAAAAAATAAATATAATATTTATCATCAGCACTGAAATTGGAAAGTAGTTGAAATTCCAATTTCGAATTATCGTTTTCCTGCAAAACATTATAGGATTTATAGGATATGAAAATATGCAAATTAGTTTATATATGGATATATAGATATAGATATACTTGACTTTTGCAGAATTTTTGCAAATCCTTATGTATATATATACAGCGCTTTGCAAAAATTCTGCAAATAAGGCGAATATCGATATCAGGTGCATATCGATATTAGGAGCAAAGTTGTCCAAAAATATATCATAAGAGCATTATAAAACGGCTTCTTATGTCTCTGTATTATTATGACATAAACATATAAGCAAGAGACTCGGATACGCCTTGTGCACGTGTTTCTAAGTTTGCTTCTCTCGTGGCCTACAGCCCCACCGTGTTTATATCACAGCACAGACACATGCGCGCACGCTTTATATTCATTAAATTCAGCACGTCGGCCATTATAAAGTCACGTGAGTTAAAGTGTGGGGACGAAATAGAGAGATCAAGAATGTAATTTAAAGGTGGTCAAAATTTCTAATTCCAAAACCGCTATGACGTCAAAATATATACGACACGCCTTCATGACGTCACTGTCTTCCATCACTGGGTCTTCGTTTCATTTTGATGCTTGGAAAGTTCTTCTCTTCGCTTTTGAACAACTTTTAAAAGTCTTTCCATCGCTGAAAATGGCATTGAAATATTGCTTATACATTGTTTAGAGGAATGTGGTCTGTAATGGAACAAGACTGAGTCAAGCTGAATGGGTCTATTGCTTAAACAATACTCAAGGGAATGGCCATATGGTCTAAAATGGGACAACATTGATTCAAGCTGAATGGGTCTATTGCTTATACGATACTCAAGGGAATGGCCATATGGTCTGAAATTGGACAAGACTGAGCCAAGCTGAATGGGTCTATTGCTTATACAATACTCAAGGGAATGTTCATGTGGTCTGAAATGAGCCCAACATTGAGCAAAGTTGAATGGATTTAAGTGTTTCAAGAAAATGGTCATGCGACAATTAATGGTTTGAGAAGTCATTTCAAGTCATTTCATATAAAGCATTCTTTCTAGGTATATGGAACCTATAGAGGTAACCTTGACCGTTTTAACTGTAACTGAAGGGACATGTTTTAATTTTAAGAACAAGCAGGGGGAGCCACCACATTTTTTCCTCTAAAGACGAAAAACTCCACCACCCCCCCTCCCTCCACCCCAGTCCTCCATTATCGTTCCTACCTATTTGAAGAATTTTGGGATCCTCAGCAAAAATAATCCTAAACCATCCTGGTTCATTGCAGGTGAAGGCAACACTCGGACTTATGTACAGTTTGTTGTCCATAAAATACTCAAATAGCTCCCACTCATCTTCAAATGTTTGAGACTTTAAAAACTGTAATAAATAACAAAGATGAAGAAAAGACGTTTGGGATTGGTCAGAAAGTAGGGGGTGGTGGGTCATAAATAATTAATTATTGAAAGTCAAAACCCTCGTGATCCAGCCCATGTTTTAAGCACAATAGAGTATGATTCACCCCTGTATAACATCTAAAGAAATAGAAGAACCAGACCATACGAGACTCCGCCATGGCGGTCCCAAGCCCGTATGAGAAATGAGGAGGGTTGGGCGAAGGGCTAGCAACCCTTCCCTGTAAAAACTAAAACCGCTACAGAAACATCACTAACAGAGAAACGATGGCATTCAGATTTTGTTGATGGCCTATACCCCACGAGGGGTGTACAGGCTTAGGAGGAGGAGGCCTTATGAGACTTCACATGATCTACCCCTTATTTGAATCTAATGAATTGTGCCACACCCAGTTTTTCATACCCCACCCTTAGCTTTACTTTCTTACCTGATGGAATGCTTATTTTCTCATAAACCACCCTTATTTGAATCTACAAAAAGTGTCCCACACCCAGTTTGTCATACCCCACCCTCCGCTTTACTTTCTTACCTGATGAAAGGCTTATTTTCTCATAAACTACCCTTATTTGAATCTACAAAAAGGGGCCCACACCCAGTTTTTCATACCCCACCCTCCCCTTTACATTCTTACAGGATGAAAGGCTTATTTTCTCATGAACCACCCCTTATTTGAATCTAAAAAGAAGTGTCCCACACCCAGTTTTTCATATTCCACCCTCCCCTTTACTTTCTTACCTAATGAAATACTTATTTTCTAATGAACCCCCCTTATTTGAATCTAAAGAAGAAGTGGTAGAAGAATAAAATGGACCAAAATAATTTCCAGAACTTACTTTTCTAAAATCTGCCCATAAGAAGAACCCTGCTTTGCATTCAAGGTGTGGGATGTCAGCTTTTTGAAGGAATTCACAGACAATCTTGTTGCTCTCTCGTAGACGCTTGTGGCTTGCAGGAACATACACCCTGTCGACCCAGTCTGTGATCAGAGATTTAAAGATTATCCTATCAATAATAGATCAATAAAATTTCGGTGTCCATGACGTGAAGGTACTGTGATAGTGCCTTGATAGAGCGCAACGGACCCCAACCCTAATATTATTTTGACCATGATATTACCGTAATGGCATGAACATTATGCCGATGCGGTGACTACCATGTGATGATGGTACCCCAGATGATGGTACCAGTTACAAGCAAACTACCATATCAAACATTGAGTGTCGTATTTCCCTGTGTCTGTTGTCTGTGAGGCAGACCCACGAGTTAGCATCGTCCCCGTATCCTTCCTCGATTTTTCAAAATTTTTCTTTTTTTACAAAAATGTTCATGTCGAATTCGTTATGAAACGAAGCCTTTTTGTTTGCCGCTTTTCCGCACAATCCAAACATGGAATTGATCATACCATACATGGAGTGAGCTTTCTCTACTCCAACTTCGACACTAACATATACAGAGTTGCTTTCATAACAAGCTTTTTGCACTCGAATCTATTTTGTTTCCTGGTTAAGGACTTACCTAAATCTTTGATGAGATTCATCAAGACATGCTGGAAAAGGGAAAAACACTATGATCAAAACCATACCTTCAAATTTAAATCAATATTTTTTTACCACGAATCTAAATTTTTTTTGCTTACTGATTGGTCGAGAGCCATGGTAAAAAGGTTATACCAAACAAATTTGAATGGACTATGCCTCGCGAGTACAAAACATTTTGACCAACTGTTAGCGTCATATCGTGGTAAATAAGAGTTGTCACACATCTGTTCAGCTGATCTGACATAATAGTGAGATACAGTGGAAATGACGTCACTGCAAAACGAAGGTGTCATAAAGCCTGCAAAATTTGACAAGCGAAATATAAATACCTGTCCACCATTGCAATGAAAATATAATTAAACTTATTAGTTATTGTGTTACTGTTATCAACCTCTTGTTAGCAACTTTTTTTTTTTCATTTGATGGACTGGAAATCCACAATTTCAAAAGAAAAAGTGACACCTCGGTTTTGCAAAATTTCTCGACTCTGATTGGCTAAAAACTCTTCTCAGATCAGCTGAATTCGATAAAATTTGAAGGTTTATGACTGTTGGGATTCCTGTGTTAGTAGAGTGTTATACAATACCTGAGTGACTGTTGACACCGTCTGAAAGTACATGGTGTTGTACAAAGCAGCTTTGAGGTCCTTGTTTTGGGTGTAAAGAACTCCACAGCGGAACCCTGATACAGCAAAATCCTGCAGAAAAAAAATATAATAAAGACTTACAAAAATATTAAATATGGTTTAGTGGTCAATTGCAGACCATGTGTCATTGCCTTGAGTATTAATTCTTTCTTTAACAAAAATGCTTTTCAGCTATGGTGCAATGTTTTCCATTTCAGACCATGTGTCATTCCCTTGAGTATTATTTCTTTCTTTACTAGGAATGCTTTTCAGTTATGGCAGTGTTTTCCCATTTCAGACCATGTGTCATTCCCTTGAGTATCATTTCTTTCTTTACCAGGAATGCTTTTCAGCTATGGTGCAATTTTTTCCCATTTCACACCAAGTGTTATTCCCTTGAGTATCATTTCCTTATTTAACGGTTGCATGCGAAAACACTTACTTTACTGAATCCCCAAATAAAATGGAATCTCTCAGGATCGGGAATGCTACAAGACATCAAATAAAAAATGTTACTTTCATATCATTTTTATTCTATATGTTTTAGTACACAATACACGGAATCGAAATGGGACCAATTTGGATAACTATTGTTCTGGACTGACTAGCCTGTGTCCAAGTGACCCTGCCCCATTTACAATAGTCCCCTCCACAGTTCCCTGCGCCATCTGGAAAGGTAGCCGTGCCTTTGCATCGAAGCGAGACGAACAGTGAGCTTGCAATGATAGAGACCTTTTTTTTAACACCTTGGACAACTATTCAGATGTCTCTATCATTGCAAGCTCACTGTTCGTCTCGCTTCGATGCAAAGGCACGGCTACCTTTCAAGATGGCGCAAGGAACTGTGAAACAGACTATCATACTGTTCTCGAGTTTACACTTACTCTGTGTAGCTTAGTACGCTGTTCATAGAAGATCCTTCATGAAAGATTGACAAGAGATAAAGCTCATCTACTATGATGTGGATTTTATGTCTGTAATCAGAGAACAAAACCACACAAAACATTAATTATTGTTTGAAACCTGAAACAACCTCTGGGCTGATCTACGTCAGGGCACGGCTAACTCACAGATTGAACCATGAAACAACCTGTGGGCTGATCTAACTCAGGGCATGGCTAACTCACAGATCAAACCCTGAAACAACCTCTAGGCTGATCTAAGTCAGGGCATGGCTAACTCACAGATCAAACCCTGAAACAACCTCTGGGCTGATCTAAGTCAGGGCACGGCTAACTCACAGATCAAACCCTGAAACAACCTCTGGGCTGATCTACGTCAGGGCATGGCTAACTCACAGATTGGACCCTGAAACAACCTCTGGGCTGATCTAAGTCATTGCATGGCTAACTCACAGATTGAACCCTAAAACAACTTCTTGGCTGATCAAAATCAGGGCATGGCTAACTCATAGATAGAACCCTGAAACAACCTCTGTGCTGATCTAAGTCAGGGCATGGCTACCTCACAGATAGAACTCTGAAACAACCTCTGTGCTGATCTAAGCCAGGGCATGGCTAACTCACAGATCTAACCCTGAAACAACCTCTGGACTGATCTAAGTCAGGGCAAGGCTAACTCACAGATTGAACCCTAAAACAACCTCTTGTCTGATCAAAATCAGGGCATGGCTAACTCATAGATAGAAACCTGAAACAACCTCTGGGCTGATCTAAGTCAGGGCATGGCTAACTCACAGATACTGTAGACCCTAAAACAACCTCTTGCCTGATCAAAATCAGGGCATGGCTAACTCATAGATAGAAACCTGAAACAACCTCTGTGCTGATCTAAGTTAGGGCACGGCTACCTACTTGTGAGCAAACTGTAGGCAGTCTTTGACCAGTTTATCTGAATAGATGCACCCAAAGGGATTGTTTGGATTGCAAAGCAATAATGCACGAATGGCGATACCCTGTTGAATTTAAAATAATCATGTAAGCCTTCAAAACATTCTACAGCAGAACCTCTAGATCTATTAAGCGAACAAATTTGGGACTTTGTCTGGGGCCTGCTTAATAGAGGGTGTCCGCTGAATAGAGGTTTGTTTTATAGTAAATACAGTGGTATGTTATAAAGTTGGGATAGTATGTGTGTGCTGATTGGTCGAAAACTGTGTTTTGTTAGTGAATGGAGCATAGTGCTGACGCCATCTACGTGCGCAAAGTGTTGCTAGATCCTGGGACCGTCTTTAATTTTGCCTAAATAGACTCAATACTGAAAATATAAATTAAAACAAATAAAACAGATTTTTCTGTGCTTCCTTCAGTAATAAAGCACTTAGGAAGCAACATAAGCACTCAAGAAGTGTGAGAAGCACTCACCTATGGCTTGTGCTTCTCCTTACACTTTTTTCGTGCTTACACCACTTCCTGTTTGCTTTATTGCTGAACCGAGCATGGAAAAAGCTGTTTTATTTATTAAATATTATAATTTTATTCTGTGTTACCTTCTTTTTGGCATCATTGAAAGCCTTTTCAATTCTCTCCACTGTCAACTCAAATGGGACTGTTTCCCCTGGTGCCGGCTGTTAAAATATGAAGACTGAAGATGAGGGCACTGTGTATATTACAGGACAAAACACTGCCTTGGTTAAAGGCAGGTTAAATTCAAAAAGTAAGGAAGGTTGTTGTAGAGGGAAAACAAAGACAGTATGGATGGATTGTAATGTCATGGTGATGATGATAATGGTGATGGTGATGATGATGATGATGATGGTGATGATTATAATGGTGATGATTATAATGGTGATGATGATGATGATGATGGTGATGATGATGGTAATGCATGGTGATGATGATGAGGATGGTGGTGATGGTGATGGTGATGATGACGATGGTAATGGTGATGGTGATGATTATAATAGTGATGGTGAAGGTGATGATGATGATGGTGGTGATGGTGTTGATGGTGATAGTGGTGATGATGATGATGGTAATGGTGATGATGATGATGATGGTGGTAATGGTGATGGTGATGATGATGATGATGGTAATAATGATGATGATGATGGTGGTGATGATGTTGATGGTGATAATAATGGTGGTAATGGTTATGATGATGGTGGTGGTAGTGATGATAATGATAATGAAGGTAATAATAATGACTTTATTTATCTTGACTATATCACGGTAACCAAAGTGACTATGTTACATGTATGTTGAACAATTAAATCTCTCAAAAAATTGCCTTGGTTGTAAAAATAACCCATTTTTTCTCCACGGAATCTACAAAGCTTTTCGCTGTTGTATCACAGCATGGGACAATCACAACAGAGCTAGGCTCCAAACTAGGTGAAGGCCCAAAGATCAAATTAGAATTTAGGAGATTATTTTTGAGGAGGGAGGAAAACTGCAGAACCCAGAGAATAACCCTTCGAAGCACTGGAGAGAACCAACTAACAACTCTACTCATATACGACATCGAGATCGGCAGGACTCGAACTCGGGCCGCATTGGTGAGAGGTGGCGCAGTAGCAGCGCATGCCACCGGTGCTTCCCATCAATAAAATAAAGACTAAAATAAACCTCTTTATCTTGGGCGTTTCTTTTATCATTTCAAACCATGCGTCATTCCTTTGAGAATATAATTCTTTGATTCTTTTGCATCCCAACAAAGAAATGATTCTCAAGGGTTATACTTGTGGTCTGAAATGGGCAAAACATTACGCCCAGACTAATTTCAATTTCATAACCGCCTAACAAAAATTTTATTGACAACCCTGAACTTGAACTCTCATATGTACCTCAGAAGACAGTGTCACAGGATAAGCAATGACATTAAATCTCATTTGTAAGTCAGACTTGAATCCTCCATAAAATGGTGCAGGAATGAGAAAGCCATCTGAAGAGGGAAAAATATCGTATTAGTCAGTCATCATCATCATCATGTATCATCATCATGTATCATCATCATATATCATCATTATCACTTGTATTGTAGTGATTGTTACCTCCAGGTTCAGCCAGCATTTCCCCTAATGCTTCGACAGCTGACCCACTCCCATTGAATGCCAATAGCTACAAATTAAAGAAATCGACAATTCATAAAATCAAATTGAATTATATAACTTCATTCCTAAAGGTTGGTTGGTCAATCGGTCAATCAGTCAGTCGGTCAGTCTGTCAGTCTGTCAGTCTGTCAGTCTGTCAGTCTGTCAGTCTGTCAGTCTGTCAGTCTGTCAGTCTGTCAGTCTGTCAGTCGGTCAGTCGGTCAGTCAGTCAGATGGCCAGTTGGCCAGTCGGCCAGTTGTTCAGTCGGTCAGTCCTTTGGTCAGGCGGTCAGTTCTTTGGTCAGGCAGTCAGTCACTCAGTTGGTCAAACAGTCAACAAATGAATTCATGAGGAAAACACAACAGAAATCACGACCACAAGAGTGTTGTAAATCTGATACAAAACTGTGTCCATTTGCATAAACTTTAAGTTGGATTTTCTTTGCCTGATTCACTTTAATTTTGAAAATTTTAGTGAAACACAAAGGAACTAACCTCGGGTATGCCTCAAGTTTGTATGTCTGATACAATGCTTTCCTTTCACTTTTGCCAGCAACCCCCCCCCCCCCCCTCCCCTTACACACACACACACACACATACTGTTTGTTACTGTAAACTGTAACAAATTACTTACATTCTCTGGATCAATTGGTTTTGCAGGCTTGCAATAATGTGTAAGAAATGCTGCAATGGTTTCCCTAAAGCTACAACAAGGAAAAAATAATGAAATTACATAAATAAAATTTCTTTAATTTTTCTTTTCTTAAAATAACTGACCCCAAGGAGGACACTGAGGTCAATGATAATGTCAATAGTTCACTTGCATTATATTGTCAGTTGCTACCATACCACTACCAGACTTTCTTTCATTTAGTTCAATACCAATTGCATGTCTCATTATTATCATGAGGAAATACAAATTTGAATAAGAAAGAAAATTTGCAAAGCATTTTGTTAGTGGGAGTACGCTATCATAAAACGTTGTATGTACCCCTTGCAGCACGTCGGAAGGCAGCTCAATTTAGAGGACATCCAAATAGGTTTCTGATTCTCAGGAGATTGAAATTCTTTTGTCTTATCCTTCAAATTGAGCTGCATTGACATCACATGCAAGGGCCTATTAGTGGGGAAAATTAGAGCGGATGCAATTAAATCGTGAAATAAAATCAAACTAAATACTAACTAATAGTATCTATTTAGTGACTAATAGTTGCTATTACTCAACCAGAGCATTTATTAAACAAAAGACACAAATGGTCTCTTGTGTATTTGTCTTTGTATGATGAATGTTCTGGTTGAGTGCTAGCAACTATTAGTATAGGAAATCGCATGATCTCGAGTACAATTTGGAATTAATAGACACTCGTAATGTTTTGAAAGTTCTTTAATTGTACTCGCCTAAAGGCTCGTGCAATTACAAGAACTTTCAAAACATTACTCGTGTCTATTAATTTCAAATTGTACTCGAGATCGTGCGATTTTTTGTTTATAGTTCACTCAACAAAATTTCAGTAAAAAATGCGAAGTGATGCCGTTCATCTTTGTCTATTTGGCGGCCGATTTCCAGTCCATCGTGCAACTGAAATGCATAAAAAAGATTAGTTCTTACGGCTTTAAAATTTTATTTATGCTTTTTAAGTACAAAATGATAGAAAGTAATTGTTTTGACATTGTTTTGGCCGTGTTGCCATAGCGACTTAATTCGGTACTCCTACGGAGTACAATTAACGCTATAATTGTACTCCTCTCGACCAATCAGAGTCGAGTAATTTTGTTGAGTGTACTATAAGTCACTAAATAGATACTATTAGTTAGTATTTAGTTTGATTTTATTTCACCGTTTAATTGCATCCATTCTATTCCAAAGCTAAAAATATGTTTATACTGTCTGGGAGAGTGACAAGGAGATTTGCAAATAAAGGGGAAGGGAAGGTTTCCAATTTTGCTTTTTCGATTGCTCATCAGATGCAATGTCAGAGATTTCTTGTCAGTCCCTCACCACAGACATCCCAGTAGCGAGAATGTCGAAAAGTTTCAAAAGAAAGTTTAAAATATGTACCTTTGAAGGCCATTCATTGGACAGTAATGGGTATAATGCTCATGGATGACATGGGATGAACTCTCGTTGAACTAGAAATTAAAAAAAAAAAAAACCAGATCTAAGGGATGAGTCATTATTTAAGTTGGAGGGGGGAGGGGGTGGAGGAGAAAATGTTTTCCAGACCCCAACCTAATAGCATTCATGTTTTTTGGGTAACCCCCTTCAATCTTTTATAAAATCCTCCCAATCCTCCTTTTGACCTTTCAAGGCCCGGGGGGGGGGGGGGGGGGGGACTCCGGGAAAAAAGTACCGTGGATGCTTGTCGGAAATTTTCAAAAAGACCCCTAAAAGATACCGGAAGTCTTTAAAAAAGGGCGTGACTGAATGATTTTTAACCCTTAAGAGCACCTAAGATAAACCATATTGATGCACGCTTCTCTTCTTTTCCGACACCCTAAGAGATACCAGAAAATGCTGATTTTCAAAAATTCGCATTTAACACCCTAAAAGATACCAAATCGCGAATTTTTACCCCTAAGAGATACGACGAGCATCCCCGGTACTTTTTTCCAGGAGTCCCCCCCCCCAGTTTTCAAGGCCCCCTATGTTCCACTAAATAATATTTGAGGGCCCCCAATTACTCTCCCCCCCCCTGACTTAAATAATAACTGGTCCCTAAGATGGTTAAGAATATCAGTATTCATTTTTTGAATTTTCTGTTGCTCAGGGTTATAGTCTAGTTATTTTGTTCAGAATGTTCATGCTTTTCAGTGAGCTGCCTCTCAGTTGGCTCAGTTGGTTTGGTGCTGGTCTATTGCTCAGGATGTTGCGTATTCAAGCCTCTAATGCCGAAACAACACTCAGGGTCTTAAATACAGTTACTGATTAGAAGGTGCTGCCTTTGCTCTAGAAATATTTGCAAATGGTTAAACCTTCTCCATGGCTCGGATGACCAAAGATATCATGTTGTTGAATTGATTATAATAGGATCCACTGCAGTACAAATATGAAAAAATAAATCAAAAATCAACTTACTTTTTCACTCAGAACATCAAACATTAACTTGTTTTCACTTGTTCCAAGATTAATAATACCCTTGAAACAGGAAAAAGGATGGGATAAGAAAAACCAAGTTGGAATATGGAATGGAATAAGTTAACTTGCACCAATTTGCAAGCAGTTTTATGTCAAAGTGAAATCCATACATGCAATGTATGCAGAAATAATGTACAGTGTAAAGAGAGCCGCAATATTATTTAAGTGCCTATGACACCTAAACCAATATTTTCAGCATTGATTCTATATGAAGATAGTTGAATGGTAAAATATTTTTATATGATTTGAGTGATACATTTTGAAGATATCAAGGTTTATACTTCCAATATGTTAATGAGTGTGTTGTCAAGAGAGGCATTTGGGTTTGTTTGTCATCATTTTTAAATTGCTGATCACTATGAGAAAACAAGTTTGCAATAACCTTTCTGAGTATTACAGTGCCATGTGCCTAGCCACCCAATTTGGCAAAATGCCATTAAATCCTTTCCTGCCCAGTGTTTCCATCCAGCTCAGTAATCACGTGCTGATTAATTCACTGAGAGCAAATGAATGAACATCTTGATTCCCATGGGTGAAATATACTGGTGAGCAAACAAACTTTCTACAACCTGTTTTGAGAGATTGTAATAAAACTGCATTTCGTAACACACTGGTCACACATTGTTTCATTCAGTTCTTTACAAGTAGCTAAAAAGAATCACCAATTTAAAAAAAATTTTGCTCACCAGTACAGACACGTGACTGTTTACTGCAAAGGGCCTTAAAAAAGACTTTTTACGAAATTATCCAGTACTAGCACAGGAAGCCCATACAAGCATTAAGAGTTGAATGTAATTTAACGAATGAAGTAAAAATAAAAGCTAATATTTAATCACGAAGTGTTGTTAACGTAACCCTTGTTCTTTAGTAGTGATTTCGAGCCATTTTAGCCAATTTTTAAAAATCTTCGCTTAAAATGGCTCGAAATCACTACTATAAGAACAAGGGTTACGTTAACAACACTTGGATACTGTATACCCAGAGTAGTCAATCGATAAAAATCGATATCGATTTTGCCAATCGATAACAATTGATACCGCTGATTTGATTGATATCGATTGTATCAATCAATCGTTAAAAATCGAACTCACACTAAATTTTTGTATCGATTTTTATCGATTGATTGATTATATACATATCGATTTTTTTCGATTTATGTTTTGAACAATTTCTATCGATGATCATACGAGGGTCGTGTGGCTACGGATTTACACCACCGGAAATTACTCTTTCGTAACCATGGCTTGACACAAACTAGCAAAAGTACTTGAAATAATTAGCTGCCTGATCTACATATAATTACTTGTGAATTAATAGTTATAAAATCTATTGCACTATCATCGACATTTTCGAATACTTTCCGTGAAATAAAGCTGATTATATGATTGTACTCATTATTGGATCGAATTAAAGCTGTCAAATCTTGATCGATCGATTAAATCGATAAAAATCGAACTCACACCAATTTTTTTTATCGATTTTAAACGATTTCCCATAAAAATCGATACAAATCAGCTGATTTCTATCGATTTTATCGATATCGATTTTTATCGATTGACTACTCCGGGGTATATTTACGAATGCCTTCTATGGCATCGATGTTTCAATATGATCAAAGTGTTTCAATGGAAAATGATTGGCACATAGCTACAGAATGTCAAGAACCAAAACTCAAAGTACAAAAGAATAAAGAGAGCAGTGCGTTTATAAAATTCAGTTATAGTAAAATTCTGAAGCTTGAAGAAAGTAAGTTTAATCGCGAAGATATGTATCGTTCATCAAAAAAATTAATTAGTACCTCTGGGTTGGTTTCTAAGTTGAAGCTGTCTTTCTGTGCTCTGGATAAAGCGTCCAGAAGCTCGTTGACAAAGTTTTTGATTTTCGTGCCACGTATAGAAATGGAAGCCATTTTGTACGAGTATCAAGACACAGGGAGCCCAAGCATGGTGAATCAAGGGTGTTGTTTTGCACTCACCTCGGGGATCTTCAATAAGCCTGAAGCGAGATGACGTTTTACCCCCGACTCTATACCAGTAATAGTTTTTAAAATTCTTTCATATTAAAATTTTTGATTCCTTAGAGAATACAGGAACAATAGTCAGAAGTAAAGAACAAAAGCAATGTGAAAAGGATTATGGTCTAGAGACGGGGGTAAACGTCATCTCGCTTCAGGCTTATTCCACAACACCCTGTGAGTTAGCCATGCCCTGACTTAGATCAGCCCAGAGGTCCGGTTTCAGGTTTCAATCTGTTAGTAAGCTGTGCCCTGACTTAGATCAGCCCAGAGGTTGTTTCAGGGTTTGATCTGTGAGTTAGCCTTGCCCTGACTTAGATCAGCCCAGAGGTTGTTTCAGGGTTTGATCTGTGAGTTAGCCTTGCCCTGACTTAGATCAGCCAAGAGGTTGTTTCAGGGTTTGATCTGTGAGTTAGCCTTGCCCTGACTTAGATCAGCCAAGAGGTTGTTTCAGGGTTCAATCTGTGAGTTAGCCATGCCCTGACTTAGATCAGCCCAGAGGTTGTTTCAGGGTTCAGCCTGTGAGTTAGCCATGCCCTGACTTAGATCAGCCCAGAGGTTGTTTCAGGGTTCAGCCTGTGAGTTAGCCATGCCCTGACTTAGATCAGTCCAGAGGTTGTTTCAGGGTTTCATCTGCGAGATTACGGACTGATATTTAAGCTCAGCAGAAGCGTTAGGGAGAGGGTAGTCGATCGGACTGATGATTAAACAAGTGGATTCCGTTTTGAAAAATTAGCCGCGACGTCAATCATTTATACTCGCAAACTTTGGATAAAAGAAAGATGAAACGTTTGCCAGGTTTATTTCAAATGAGCTGTGTTTCTTCCATTTCATTATGTTACATGTTATAGTTAATTAGAATGATTCTTATAAGGGGCAATTTCTTATTAAAAATATTCGCCCTTATGTAAGTGTTCCCTCATATGGGAAATGGCCCCTTTTGAGAAGTGGTCCCTTACAAGAGAAGCCTAGGTCCTTATGGACGACAGCCCTTGCGGGAAGTGTTCCCTCATAGGAGAAGGCTCCTTATAGGCGATGGCCCTTATGAGAAGTGATCCCTCATAAGAGAAGGTCCCTTATTGGAGATGGCTCAGCTCCTTGTGAAAAGTGGTCCCTTATAAGAAAAGTTTCCTTGTGGGCTATGGGCGCCCTTGTGAAAAGTGGTCCCTCATAAGGGAAGCTTTGTCATAGAAGATAGATAGCTTATTGTGGTGGTCGGTCATGAAGAGTGTCGTAATATACTGGAGGTCTTTGAGTTTAGTGCAGTTTTCGTATGACCTGTGAAAAGTTCACGGCACGAACACGGTCGTGACACAGCAAGGGATACGCCAGACCAATCACATTGCACGAGAATTTACTCTCCATCCAATCAAATACCCGGAACGCGGCGTAAACACGGCGCGGACACAGGTCACGTCAAGATCACGGCACTTTTAGACCAATCATATTGCGCGTGAAAAAAAATCAGACAATCAATTCTAGAAAGTATCACTGGTCACCGGCACCTCACGCTTACGGCACTGAGCTTTTCACAGTCATACGAAAACTGCTCTACTCATACAAGGCATACACGTCACAGCACGTCGTTCCGCCATTATTCTTCTCAAGCTTATTCGTCAAATCTTGCCCGTACCAGATACGAAATTCATCCCCACCCCTCACCTCCAGAGGAACACTAATATTCTTAAAAATCACTTCCTTTGACATTTCGTCGTATCCAGGCAACTTGTATTCGAGTCTCTCTCGGCTTACAGTGAAGAACTCGTCCTGGGGAAGAATCAAGGTGTCATTGTTGTCTGTTATTACGCTATTCATTCTCTCTGGATTGCCTTTGTCATCTCTGCATCCCCAGTGACTGGAGCGAATCGGGAAACCTTCGTTGCAGTTAACCGAGCCTGATACATGGACGAGCTTGAAAGTGATAATTTGGCCTGGAACGGTGATGTTAAATTGGCCAAATGAACTGTCTTTTGTTCCAAAGCACACGGGACTGGAGTTGATCTTTAGCCATTTAACTAGGATATTATAAAAACAAGATATTGCATAAATATTTGCAATATTCTCTACTTTCACATCCCCATAATGCCTTGCGTCTTTGGGGGGTAGTCCAATCGAAAAACTGCCCCAAATTGAAAGGTTTCTTAATTGAATTTATACTATACCTGCTTTTATCTGTACAATACTGATTATCAGTTTATTCCAAGTTATTTTTGCGTGTACAGATCATGAAGAGTTTTGGTCTTACAGAAAATGTATGACTTACGAAAATTTTTTTAAAATTTACCTTAAACGTCTTCAAGCTTCTATCTTCTAAGATGCAAAGGATTATGGGGATGTGAAAGTCGAGAATGAATCTGAATGTCATGACACATGGTACGGTCATGTCAAGAGAAATGTATCACTGCTATTATATTAAGCCAAGATTGCTTAATGAAAATGCTTGGACGCGACACAGTTGAAGTCCATTATCATACCCAAGCCCTTCTAAGCTCCTCGCCGCTGTGACGTCACGTGAAAACGCTCTATTCGAACCTAGTATCTTTTCATCGCACGAAAAAAATGGGAAGCAACTAAAATGTTACTGCATGTTGCACTTATACGATAATCATTCTTATGGGAAGCTATTTCAATGTTGCGGCATGTTGCACTTATACGATAATCATTCTTATGGGAAGCTATTTCAATGTTGCGGTATGTTGCACTTGTACGATAATCATTCTTATGGGAAGCTATTTCAATTTTGCGGTATGTTGCACTTGTACGATAATCATTCTTATGGGAAGCTATTTCAATGTTGCGGTATGTTGCACTTGTACGATAATCATTCTTATGGGAAGCTATTTCAATGTTGCGGCATGTTGTATCGTTTAATTTACATGCTGTAAATCAGCCACCTTTCGTTTCTTCATTTCTCACTCATGCAAAACTGTTCTATAGTAGACCCCCTGCATCTGACATCAAAGCAGCTCAATTTGGAGAAAATAATAATAATTCCAATCTCTTGAGAATTGAAAACCTATTGTTGTGTCCTTCAAATTGAGCTGCATTCCGACTTTCTGCAAGGGGTCTATATCCAATTAATTATATACTTACCTGTGTCGCACAGTTTTCCAGTGTATGCCTTTGGGCAGATGCAATCAAAGCCAGTTACATCAACAGGAACACACGTGGATCCACTCAAACAAGGGTTATCACGCTCACACACTGTCTATAAACAAAAACAAGCAAAACACTCAGTTATAATGTAAAACTAAATCACGTCAGTAAGGCTGAGAGATTTTCAGAGTCATACAAACTTTGCTCAGCCTTTTTAACATTTTTCGACCACCTTTTCTTTATCTAGTCGTTATTTTGTCCTTACCACAGGAAGCAATTTAAAATCGGCCTTGACTTTCCCCTTGGCGATCGCCGCACGGTGCTTAACGAAGAGGGCTTATTGCCTATAGGCCTGCATTTAGCCGGAATAATTTTTCTCGGATTAGGGCCCTTCTCAAAATTGTCTTGAATGCGAGGTTAACATGGAAATACAAAAGAAAGGCCATAACGCCCCTCACCGCTGTGGACTGGATCATATGTGAGTCGAGTTTGTTTGATGTGTTGTTCTCTCCCTTGCCACGAGGGCTTTTTCGGGATCTCCGGTTTCCTCCCTCGTAAAAATCAACATGTGAGTTGATTGTTGTAAGCATAAAATAGAATGTAGTGATAGTGCGTGTGGAGGGAACCTCACGTAAGAGCCCCGTGGCGAGTGGTAGTTGTAAAATATATATACAACTGTGATTTATTTTGTATCTTTATGCAGTTAGCCTTGCATTCAAGTGTTATTTTTGAGAATGGTCCATTGCCTAAGGTCCAACGAACATCTTCAGAATAATACTCTAAACTGTAATAAAAATTGTAGATTAACTTCCTTGTTGTCAAGCTGAGAATACGAAAACATGTTTTCAATTCTCGGAGCGGTAATCGGCAAACGCATTTTGAGACATCCGGAAAAGCATCAATTAACACTATTGATATAAGTGTCTTTTACGTTGGCGCAAAGATTTTCCATTTTAACAGACATCTTTTCTTGTCTTCTCTTGTTTTCTCTTGTTTAATTTATTTTGTCATTGCATTTTGAAAATTTCACTTCATTACACTTATTCTTGACTTCTTTTTTAATTCAATCCATGATAATAGATATTATTTTGTAAACTTTCACAGGATTTAAGTTCTCAAATAAGTAGTAATTATTCTCGACGAAGACAAACAAGGAGAACAAAACATGTCGAAATCGATATTTCTTTCAATATTTTGACTTTAATATTTGATTTTATTCCGCTTTCTGGCAATACTTCTCTTTCATTACAACCGACTATAAAAGAATTGAAAACATAATCCAAAGAAAAAATCCTTATTACTAGAAAAAATACTTATGCTTATACGCATAGTTAATATTAACTATGTTGTACGCTAGCCGTTGTTATGGAATAAATCAATACTTCTTTTTAATTAGCTAAAAAGTTTCAAGAAGGTGTAGTGAAACTCGAGGAGTACTTAATGTCTACCGTTAGTTGGAAAAGCAAAGCTTGATGATGCTTTTACTTCCAAAGAAGCCGGTTCCAAAACAGTTTTTTCTACTCTCGTAGCAACAATAATATTATCGCAAACATAGCTTTCCAAGTTCCCGAATGGTTTTCTTAATTAATCATCATTGAAAAATGAGAATACGATTTCCAGCCGGTCAGTGTCAGACTGACATTTGACATTGCATGATTTACTAAAAACAAATGAAAAGTATCTGGGCTTAATTCGAGTAAATTATCGTTCGTAAAAGTGCAACTTAAACCTGGTTTTCATAAAGGTTTTTCTTATTTTCTGTTCCTTAATTACCTATGATAATGAATGTAGAAAGAACTGAGAAAGGAAGAAAGAAAGAAAGGAAAAAAGAAAGAAAGAAAGAAAGAAAGAAAGAAAGGAAGAGAGAGAGAGAGAGAAAGAAAGAAAGAAAGAGAGAGAGAGAGAGAGAGAAAGAAGGAAAGAAAGAAAGATTTACAATCAATTTTAGCCTAACAATTTTAACTCACCACGATCCTTGTCAAATGATGATAATGACTGCTTGGTGTGAGCGCATTAGGATATTCCTTTCTCGTATAGCTAAGCAATTGACAATCGATCATGCCATATGGTCTCTCCGTAGCTACATTGTACGATCGACATCCTGTAACCCTTAAACACTGAACTCCACAATGAAACTCCTGTGCTACTTTGATTTGAAGGGATATCTTTATCGATAAGACGCTGAACGGATCTCGAATGAAATAGCCCACTTCGTTTTGCGCTTGAGCTGAAATTTCTAAAATCAGAAAAAAGAGAAAAGCTGCAATGGGGTATTTGACGCCTTTCATGTTGACAGATTCGTAATTTGAATTGCTCTTGGGCTGTCAGTGCTAATGAAACTTATGGGTAATATCAAATTATTTAGGTTGACCAATGAGAAAGCGCGGTAGTGTTGACGTCAGCGAATGTTTTTACTTTTCTCCACAAATGGGCAAGCGTTAGATAATGTTATAACACCACCGTTAATAGAGAAGAATTAATGAAAAATACACTATACATATATAATATATCTGTACATCAAATCGCAATAATTCTAACATTTATCGGATCATACATATATCTTTCCGTTAGATAATGTTATAACACCACCGTTAATAGAGAAGAATTAATGAAAAATACACTATACATATATAATATATCTGTACATCAAATCGCAATAATTCTAACATTTATCGGATCATACATATATCTTTCCGTACTAATTAAAAAAAAAGTAAAATGCCTCATTAGGTATTCAAGAACATTTTGATAACAAAATTTAATAAAAGATATTATTAAATCAATGTCATCGCTATATATATATATATATATATATATATATATATATATACACCTACAGCCATTTGCAAAAATTATGGCCGCTTCTAATATATATTCAAGTATATCAAAAGCATATCAAAAATTATGGGATAGCATCTCTGATATTTTTTTTAAGTTGTCTATCACTAGGGCTTTCTGAAAAAAAATATCACTCAATACACCCCTTCACAGTTCCCTGCACCATCTTGAAAGGTAGCCATGCCTTTGCATCGAAGCGAGACGAACGGTGAGCTTGCAATGGTAGAGATCTTATTAGAAGGCTTATTAGAACCAAATGGACCCTTTTCAAAAAAAAACTTGGATAAGGGGCTAATTAACATGAAAATACAAAAGAAATCAAAGTTTTCTCGATAACATTTGTGACATTTCTTCTGCATCTTTTATAGTAGCCTCGTATTCAATACAATTATGCAGGATTTTTTCAACAAGACGTCATAAGTAGTCTGAAATATTTATCACCATCGGTAACTAATGTAATCATATGCATATTCAGGAGCGTTGAACATGCGCATTAGATACATGAACACGTGTGGCGACAAGATGCGAGAGAGTTGTTGTTAAGAATGACGAGGAATAAACACAAGATAGAACCCAACAATATTGCCTCATCTCTCATAACAATTAAGGGACGGATCATTAGGATATTGCTTACTATCAATCACGTGACTTTTTGGAGTTGACTGGGGGGCAAACAAGCGGTTGACTGGGGGGCAACAAGCGGATGCTAAGTCAAAACATATCAAAATAAGTCCTCAAACTATTGTATTTGACTATTTTCACGACATCAAACCAGAAAACAAGAGATCAAAACAACCTCCAGGATTCTACAAGCCATCAAAAAAAGAGCTATTACCGGAAGTGACGTCTATTGAAAGCAACCTATTGTGGAGTTGGAGGGAGGGGGGGGGGGGTGGGGTTGCGTTAACATATCCCCCAAAAATATCAAGCGGCTTCACCTACGAACAAAATATCGCGCAACCTCTTCTTTCGGTAGAGAAACTGATCGAACAAACACAAACATTAATTGCGTGCAGTGGTTAAACGAATATATGTAAATAAAAATAGATATCGCACATTATAAAATAACTGCTCTAAATCTCGCGTTTTGATTGATTGGGAGCGCGTGCTTCGTGGGAGCACACAGCACGCACGGGCACTTTCAGTTCCGTCATTCATGTAATTTGTGTTTTATAAAAAAAAACCTGCTTGCTGTGCTGTACGGTGTGGAGTTATAAAGCACTTAGGGATTGGCAGAACACTCGTGAAGTGTCGAGAAGCCCTCCGCTACGCTTCGTGCTTCTCGTAACACTTTTCTCGTGTTCTACCTATCCCCGCGTTCAGCTTTATCACTGCACACAGCACGCGCGCGCATTTTCTATTTCTTCAATAAAATCCTGCAAATCCCCCTCCCCCGCCCCCTTCTCTCTCTCAATTATCTAATTGTCTATCCATAACTGCTTGCAAAGTCGAATTAACGTTCGATAAAGAAAATAAACCATTCCGAACTTGGAGATAGCATGGGGTTATACAAATATCCCTAAGCAAAGAGAATGTTTATGATGGGCTCCCTGTGGATTGCCCAATTACAAAATGCTTACCAAATCTATTTTTCATTCTAGTTGACATGTTTGGATAACAAAAGCAATTACTCCTTGCACCCACTTCACGCCAGCGAGCTAATGGAACTAAAGTAATCAATGTTCAGTCAAGTATCTCTTTCTCAGGGGCAATTGGATGAAAATGGATAAAAATTTTGACTTTAAACTTAATTAAACGTTTCTATATGCTCCCAATCGTAGCCAAGCAACATATTTTCTTCACAGTAAAATGTCTCAGATAAAAATTATCAATTTTATTTAGCATCTAAATTGTGAGGAAATGACGTTATTTACTCAACCCTATTGTTCTCTTGCCTTTTAACCCAAGATTACTCAACTGCAAGTGGCTCCCAAGCGAAAATTTTCACTAATCTGGTTTACATAGTCAGTATTGAGTCATATTATTCTCAAATACTTCACTATTTTGGACTTTGAAAAATTGGGGCGTTTTCATCCAAGTGCCCCTTTAACTATTTACCATGACGAACCTCATAGCTATCAAGACCATGGACCTCAAGACATCCCTCGCTCTTCTGTTCGTAGTTGTTTTTTGTGTCTTGAATGCAACTACTTCTCCTGTCAACCAGGAAGGACTACGACATGCGAAAGACGAAAAAAAGGTAAAAGATAAGGCGAGTAAATGAATTTCCTAATTCATGCACTTTTGTATATTCTTTGTACTTAAGCAAAATTTTCTCTTTTCGCTTTTTTAAGCCTTATGTCTCAGTTGTTTTATTTTCAATTCTTTACAACCAAAATTTTCCAATTTCAAAACTCTAGGAAATAAATTATTTGACATCTTTCCTTCTCCAGTCCATTTTCAAAGCAGTTCATTTTTCTTCGTCATATTCTAGTATTAGCAAGATATTCTCATTTTAAATGTCTTTATAAGATTCTTACTTGAAATTCATAAAAATTAACTAGTACTCAAAAATAGATGATGCTAGACTTATATATTTTTGCTTGAATTTGGGTATATTTTTCAGTTATCATTTTCAGTGTCCAAGCAAAAAAGTCTTCAGAATTAGTGGGGAAAAAAACAAAAACGAAAAACAAAAACAAAAACAAAAACAAAACTGCAAGACGAAACAAAACAAACAACAAAAAAAAAAAACAACAACAACAATTCATTTTCATTGTTTACCTGCAGCATTTCACTTTACCTTTTGTAAACTTTCTCACCAAATAAAGACAAACATTCTTATATTCATCTACTACTTTAAGAGAGTTTCGATTCATTTTCGCTAATTCTGGAAATTTTTGTGCCTTTTCAACTAACTTTTCACACCAAACTAAGAGCTCAAACTTTTTAATTTTTGTTCATTTTTCTCTGTTTTAAATTTTCTAGCTTTCTAACGCTTTTCCACCTATTTTTTTTTCAAGCCAGGTTTGGTTTCTGATCATTACGCTTACAAGTACCCCGTTCAATTCACTGCAGACTTCTATATATCATACCATTTATTTATTCTATATATTTCTCCTTTGAAAGTCATTAATCCGATTCTCAGATTCGTTAGTTCTAGACAGTTTTTGTGCCTCTCAACTAACCGTTTCGTGTTGTACTGTAAACTAGACGCTTCCCTGCCTCAGAACATGTATCTATATTTGTATTTTGGCTTTTTTCCCCTTTGTATTTTCTCTGTTTTTCTCTGTCCTAAATTTCTTGATTCCCAGCTTTTTCAGCTATTTTTTTCCGTGCCAGATTTGATTTAGTTTTTAATTGCGGCGTTCATGACACGTCGGACTCCGTTAAATTGACTATAGATTTCTTCACCTCCCCAGCGTGTTGCTATAGTAAAAAATCTGGTTGGTTTAGGAAAAAAGATCATGCAATGATTTTTAGCCAATTGGCTTTATTTAGTCAAAAATATCTGCATTTCTATTGGCTAGGCTAATATGAAAGGGGATCGATTTTAAAATGGTAACCATACTGATAGCGCAATGACTTCAGCCAATGAAAACCTTTGTCTCATTGGCTCGTTCACTACTTAAAAAAGAAAATTAACAATTACGGTAAACATTAGAGTGCATTCAGTCGAACTGTTGAATTGGTGACGTCACCTAAATTAGATAAGTTAGTAACCATTTTTAGCTGACCTCACATAAATTCGAAACTACGAGTAAACAGCTACTGAGATCAGGGGGAAAAACGATGATACAAATGAATGTCTATTTACTCATTCTCTGGTAAAACGACCCCCCGGATTAGCATGACCTTTATTTGGCGCGCTTTTAATACATTTAGGTGACGTCAGCTAAATAGTTATCTATGTTAGGCACATTTATCTAACTATTCAACAGTTTGACTGAATGCACTCTAAGAAGAAGATAGATATTTTAATTTTGGTGGTCAGCGGTTTAGATGAGATTCGCATGCGTACCGTCTTTTTTAAGAATGTTAAATTACTCTGGCTTAAAATGAAGAAAGGCTCTAAAAGGAAGTTTTTTGGGAACTTCGAACATTTTCGTCTTTTCTAGCTAGAAAGCTTGGTGATACAATGCAATACGTAAGAGAAACAAGCCGAAAATGTTGATAGTGTCGTACGTCGGCCCGGCCTTTGGCGGCCATCTTGTTTCTTCGCCATCGCAAGGGAGCCCAAAAACTTACATCATATATTGTTTTAATGTTTAATGTACCCAATATTTACAGATGATGATAAAAAAATATATATATATATATATTCGAACAGAGAAATAATGTCAGGGCAATGACTTCTGGCAATAGTATTACAAGCTAAAAAAACCCGAAGTCATATACAAAAATAGATTTAAAATAGCCAAGCTATCATCAGTTTTCGCAGCACTATGAGTCGCATAATTAAGTCTGAAGATTCAAAACCTATTGTCCTTGTATTACTAGGATGTCATGGAAACCAAGCGTCAAGAGTGTCACAAGCTACACCAGCCCTGTACGCTTGGAGACTACAGCGCATGCTCGGGAACCTGCAATGGGAAGTACATGATGTGTGGGGGCTCACAAAATGCTGACGGCTCTTGGAAATTCGCTTGTGTACTACAAGTATTTATACCGTGATTTGACGCAGACTTTGGGGACTTTATAAGACATTTTTATCGAGAAAACTTTGGGGACTTTGTAAGACATTTTTATCGAGGAAAATATGCTATTTTAACATTGAGATAAATAATCGAATAAGGAACTGATTAAGTATGTTCATGTTGTGTTGTATTTTGAATGAGTAAATAAATAAGAGATTGAAATAAAACTAAAACGCAAATCATTGAAAGTGAAAGACAAGTTTGCTGTTCAAGAAGTCATATATCTTTTGTAGTTGTAGGAAAACTATGTAAAATATTTTAGGTCTATCTGATTGGGAAGGAAGCAGCCGTTTGTTTGCCTGTTTTCTGATACTTATTTTAGTCTAATTCTAAGCTGAATATCAAACAATCAGTGTCGTTTTCGCGGGCTTCCTGTGGTAAACAGCCTATCAAACAACGGTCACCCTGTGTCTCTTCTCCAGTCTTTTCTTGGACAAAAAACAAAATGGCCGACGTAGAAATGTATTTTCACTCGAATTTCTGTAAGTTTGGATAAAATTTACCTCGAAAAAATGGTCTTTTTTGTGATACAAACATACCTCAAACTCCAAATATGGTAAGTAGTTTCCATATATGGACATAGAAAATGGCTGAGCAGAAACGACACGTTTTATAGAGCAATTTCCTTGATGTCTATATGCCTTGGTCTAAAAGAGACTGCCGGAGCTTTTTTCAACAACCTCTGGGCTGATCTTTGCAGGGCACGGCTAACTAAGTCACGGATCAAACCCTGAAACAGCCTCTGGGCTGACCTCAATAGTTATGACTAGTCAAGACAAGAACTCTTTCTGAATTCAAGGGCTAATATAAAAGATAATTCAAAAAAGACATTCAGTTAGACGGGAAACTGCATTTTATTTGACCTTTGTTAGTTCATTATATTAATTTGCACTTTTTAGTCGGAATCTTTAGGCCTGATGATGCCTTCATACATGCCAGCGATTTATTTTTACAAATTCCAGTGCAATCGCTATCAGTTCTGCATAGTTTGCCAATTTTCTTGCACCCATCGCTTGCTTGATTCTAATAATTAAAAAAAAAGAGAAAATAGCTAAAGTATTTTAAGAAAATGTTTGTATGTTGTCACATTCTAAGTTGAATATATTGTATTTTGGATGTCAGCTTATGTCGTGTTGTGTAGTTTAGTGTTGCTGTGACGAGTCTTGTTAAGTTGAATATACTCACTGTGTTTTCAGTGTGTTTTATACTAGTGGTAGAGTGATTGATTGTGAGTTGTTGTATCGGATTCAGGAAGCATGGGCCTGGCTAGCGGTAAGAACGCTAGCCCGCCTCACCTCTCGTTACTGCGACCCGCGATCGATTCCCCGACACGTTGCACGTATACCTGTGGGTTGAGTTTGTTAACCTTGCATGTTTTGTCCCCCAGAACAATTCCTCTTGGGTCTCAGTGCAAGGGGTCTATACGTATCGTGTATTTTTGTTACTACTCTTACGAACTCGATCATCGCTCATTTAAACCAGGAAAGACCAAAATTACCAAAACTTGTTTATATAACTTACTCCGGTTGTCACTGTCCTTTCTTGACCTTCTGTCCTTTCTTGACCTTCTGTCCCTTCTTGACCTTCTGTGCCTTTTTCCCCTTCTGTTTCTGGAATGCTTGAGCTCTGTACAATCAAATCGAAGGCGAAATAGCACAGGCAAACAAGGATAGCATATCGAAACTTCATTGTCGTAGGGCCAAGATTCTTAAGTCTCTATTCTGTAACGAATACAAAATTGAATGAGGAAACGAATCAAAACTTGTCCTATTTGACCTATCTCACGGCAGCCATCTTGACTGTCACATTCACATTCATTCACGCTTCTTCAACTTCTTGTTATTTTAGTAACCAATGGAATAATTCTTTCCTTTTCTTCTCTGAGTCTTAAATCTACTTTTACTTACCGTCGTTCTTCAGTTTGAGGCTATGAACTGACGACAAAAACGTTTTACACCACGTTTTCTCATTATATATTACCAGTTTATTCAATGTTGACACTAAAATTCTTTGCATTCTATAACAACCAGAAAACTCGAGAGGAATAAGGCGTGACTTCTATGCCATTACACGTGGTGTACGTCGACGAAGACGAAAATAATACGAAAGAGAATAAAATAGGACCAAAATTGTACACTACTTACTGTTGTTTCTCAGTTTGAGGGCGATGAAGTGATGAGAAATTAACGTTCTACACTACGGCTTCTTATACATATTAGGTTTATTTAACGTCAAATATAATTCTTTCATGCATTCTAACAATCAGAAAGCTCTTGAGAGGAATGAGGCGTTACGTCTAGCTCGTTTAGTACACGGGATTTAAGTCCGTCGATGAAGACAAAAACAATAATACTAAAGAGAAAAGGAGCTAAAAAATTACACTTACTGTTGTTCCTCAGTTTAAGGCGATGAACTTATGAGAAACCTCCTACAATACGGCTTCTTATGAATCATAGGTTTATTCAACGACAATCTTTTACACTATATTTTTTTGGATTCTAACGACCAGAAAGCTCTTGAGAGGAATGAGGCGTGACTTCTATCCCATTACACATGGTGTACGTCGACGAAGACGAAAATAATACGAAAGAGAATAAAATAGGACCAAAATTGTACACAAAAGATGAAGACAAAAACTATACTACTAAAGAGAAAAGGGGCTAAAATTTACACTTACTGTTGTTCCTTAGTTTAAGGCGATGAACTTATGAGAAACCTTCTACAATACGGCTTCTTATGAATCATAGGTTTATTAAACGACAATTTTTTACACTATATTTTTTTGGATTCTAACAACCAGAAAGCTCTTGAGAGGAATGAGGCGTTACGTCTAGCGACGTCTAGCTCGTTTAGTACACGGGATTTAGGTCCGTTGATGAAGACAAAAACAATAATACTAAAGAGAAAGGAGCTAAAAATTACACTTACTGTTGTTCCTTAGTTTAAGGCGATGAACTTATGAGAAACCTTCTACAATACGGCTTCTTATGAATCATAGGTTTATTCATTTAGTACACAGGATTTAGGTCCGTCGATGAAGCCACAACAATATTAAAGAGAAAAAGAGCGAAAATTTACAAGTGCACTAATTACTCTTTGTAACGAATTACAAATGGGGATCTCTACTTCCTCGTACATCATATATCAATTCTTCTTTGATGACACTCCTCTAACGACTCTCGAAAGAGTACATTCTAACATCGATTGGATATATAATTGTAATGTTGGCAAGAAAAAAAATTCGCGTGACGAATTAGAAAATTCTTTGTTCTTTATCTCACGGCTATCTTGGCAGGTAGAGTGACAGTGAGAGAACAGTTATATCGGCAAGGAAAAATGCACTGCAGGTATTCGAAAACTAAGGAAAAAAATGCATTGAAGATTTTTTATGATCAAGATTTGTTTTAAGTAGAAGGACAATGTCAGGGTATGGGTAATTCATAGATTGAACCCCGAAACAAAAGCGTTTTATGAAGTCAAGAAATCTTTCAAAAAATAAACTCAAAAGACAAAAATTAGCTGAAAAAATGCACTTTATTTCAAGTTTTGTGAATTGCGTTTTTCAGTCGACTGGTTACTCATTAACCTTGAGGAACAATTCTGCAACGGGGTTTAAGATTAAGCACCGATATAACGATGGATGAGCCTCGAGGCTTGGAACATACCATCGTTCTTCCATTACATGTTCCAGAACAGTCGCTATTTTGCGAACATATTTTATTAACTTTGTTGCACTGATCGATTGGCAACCTTTTGCAACGGGGTCTAAGATCAAGCACCGTTATAAGGATGGATGAGCCTCGAGGATTGGTACATATCATAGCACTACCATTACATCGTCCAGAACAGTCGGTGTTATTCGAACATAGTTGATCAACTTTGCGGCAAGCATCGCTTCTTTTATCCTAATAAAAGAAAAAAAACAATAATAATAATGATGATGATGATGATGATGATGATGATGATGATGATGATGATGATAATAAAGATGTTTTGTTTTGTTTTGTTTTGTTTGTTTTGTTTTGGTTTGTTTTGTTTTGGTTTGTTTTGTTTTGTTTTGTTTTGTTTTGATTTGCTTTGTTTTGTTTTGTTTTGTTTCGTGTATTTTGATATTACTAGAAATCTCAAGTAGCATTTTTTTTTTAAATCTGTGTGCCTTCTACTGAAAAATCTACATAAAATCCTGCGCTTGTTCAGTTTTAACTTACCCCGGTTGTCACTATCCTTTCTTCACCTCCTGTTCCTTCTTCATCTCCTTTTCGTTCTTCACCTCCTGTTCCTTCTTCACCTTCTGTTCCTTCTTCACCTCCTGTTCCTTCTTCACCTCCTGTTCCTTCTTCACCTCCTGTTCCTTCTTCACCTTCTGTTCCTTCTTCACCTCCTGTTCCTTCTTCACCTCTTGTTCCTTCTTCACCTTCTGTCCTTTCTTGAATGTTGTAGCTCTGTACAGTAAGAGCGAAGCCAAGAAGGCACAGACAAATAAGGATAGCAAATCGAAACTTCATTGTCGAAGGCCAAGATTCAAGTCAGCTATTCTGTAACGAATACAAAATGGAATAACATAACAATTCAAGTCGTTAAATAAATGTACACAATAAGGAGCAATAACTACCCAGTGGGTCTAATCAGGAATTTTTAGCAAGAAAAGTTAATTTTAGCGTTACTTCTATTAATCGTAAAATAAAAAGAAAAAAACTTTTTGCGTCTTCACACATAAAATCCTGAAACAACCTCTGGGCTGATCGAAGTCAGGGCATGGCTAACTCACAGATTGAACCCTGAAACGACCTGTGGGCTGATCTAACTCAGGGCATGGCTAACTCACAGATAGAACCCTGAAACAACCTCTGGGCTGATCTAAGTCAGGGCATGGCTAACTCACAGATAGAACCCTGAAACAACCTCTGGGCTGATCTAAGTCATTGCATGGCTAACTCATAGATCGAACCCTGAAACAACCTCTGGGCTGATCTAAGTCATTGCATGGCTAACTCATAGATCAAACCCTGAAACGACCTGTGGGCTGATCTAAGTCAGGGCATGGCTAACTCACAGATAGAACCCTGAAACAACCTGTGGGCTGATCTAAGTCAGAGCATGGCTAACTCATAGATCGAACCCTGAAACAACCTCTGGGCTGATCTAAGTCAGGGCATGGCTAACTCATAGATCGAACCCTGAAACAACCTCTGGGCTGATCTAAGTCAGGGCATGGCTAACTAACAGATAGAACCCTGAAACAACCTCTGGGCAGATTTAAGTCAGGGCATGGATAACTCACAGATCAAATCCTGAAACCAAATTCAAACTTCTCCCTCGTTCTTGATCGTTCTATTACATCTACACTTACCGTTGTTCTTTAGTTTTAGGCGATGACCTGATGAGCAACTTTCTACACCACGGCCTCTAATATATTATAAGTTTATTCAATGTCAATTTTTTTTACACGACTACAATTGTTTTGCATTCTAGAAACAGAAAAAACTCTTGATAGGAACGAAGCGTTAAGTGTAACCCGTTACACGTGGCGTACGTCGGTGAAAATTGGCATAACACTAAAAAAGAATAAAATAGGAGAAAATGTTTCTAACCAAAATATCAATTTCTAAATCAGTTCATTAGGGAATTTAGTGATAACCATATACTTCAATTAATTTATTTATTTATACACCTCTTGCATACGACGTCAAAGCAGCTCGATCTGGGGGACAAAACAAAAGAATTCCAATCTCCAGAACCTATTGTTTTGTCCCCCAGACTGAGCTGCATTCCAAAGTGCTACGAGGGGTATATAATATAACTTTATTTTGACTATTTTTCAACAGCTGTGTGGATTTCTATTGATATTGGACTATGCGCATTCATAATAATGACAAAAGCTCCAAAATAGAAAGCTGTCTTGAAAGGTGTATACAACTACAGTAAAAACCCGTGTATAAGAACCTAGGTTTTTTCAAGTTAGCCTAAATAGGTTCTTATATAAATGGTATTAGTGTTAAATTAGGCTGAAGCCCCCTTCAGCAGAAAAAAACGATGCTTTTTTATATTGTTGTCCGTTGTGTTGACGGAAGAAACTCAAAGCTTTGTTTCTTATGTAAACGTTTTTTGAATTAGGTGCTTATCATTCAATTCTTCTTTGTTGGTATTGCGCTAATGGCTAACGAACTGAGTTCTAACATCGATCCCCGATCATCCCCGATCATCCCCGATCATCCCCGATCATCCCCGATCATCCCCGATCATCCCCGATCATCCCCGATCATCCCCGATCATCCCCGATCATCCCCGATCAGATTATTTTGATGTTGGCAAGAAACAAAATTCGCAGATTTCTCGCGTGACGAATTCAAAAAAAAAAATTTTCTTTATCTCTATCTTTGCGGGTATGCGGCGACAGCAAAAGAACAGTTATGTCGCCAAGGAAAAATCTACTGCAGGTATTCAAAAGGTAAGAAAAAAAGGCATTAAACATTTTTTGTGAATAATATTTGTTTTATGTAGAAGGACAAATCTTCTGACGTTGGGATGCCTTAATCAATCTGGTTTTCTAGTTTTTAAATTATTTGTCATGGAACTTAAAGCGTTTAAGAATTAAAAAGTAATGTCGACAATAATAATGATAATGGCAATAATGGACTACTTCGACGATACAGCGGCCATCTTTTTCGGACCACGCGTTATTCCCTAGAGTTCAATTTTTGTTTAACGGTAGCTCATGAGAAGACACATGGATAGGTATGCAATTCAAACAAAGAATCTTATTCTCTAGAAAATGACATCTGGTCTGGAATGGGAAGACATTACGCCAAAAGAATCTTATTCTCAAGAGAATGACACGTGGTCTGGAATGGGAAAACATGACACCCAAAGAATCTTATGGAATACATTACGCACAAAGAATCTTATGGAATACATTACACCCAAAGAATCTTATGGAATACATTACACCCAAAGAATCTTATGGAATACATTACACACAAAGAATCTTATGGAATACATTACACCCAAAGAATCTTATGGAATACATTACACCCAAAGAATCTTATGGAATACATTACGCACAAAGAATCTTATGGAATACATTACACCCAAAGAATCTTATGGAATACATTACGCACAAAGAATCTTATGGAATACATTACACCCAAAGAATCTTATGGAATACATTACACCCAAAGAATCTTATGGAATACATTACACCCAAAGAATCTTATGGAATACATTACACCCAAAGAATCTTATGGAATACATTACACCCAAAGAATCTTATGGAATACATTACACCCAAAGAATCTTATGGAATACATTACACCCAAAGAATCTTATGGAATACATTACACCCAAAGAATCTTATGGAATACATTACACCCAAAGAATCTTATGGAATACATTACGCCCAAAGAATCTTATGGAATACATTACACCCAAAGAATCTTATGGAATACATTACACCCAAAGAATCTTATGGAAAACATTACACCCAAATAATCTTATTTTCAAGAGAATGACACGTGGTCTGGAATGGGAAAACATTATACCAATATCAAACGATCAGTGTCGCCTCGCGGGCTTCCTGTGGTAAACAGCCTATCAAACAACGGTCACCCTGTGTCTCTTCTCCAGTCTTTTCTTGGACAAAAAACAAAATGGCCGACGTAGAAATGTGTTTTCACTCGAATTTCTGTAAGTTTGGATAAAATTTACCTCAAAAAAATGGTCTTTTTTGCAATACAAAACATACCTTAAACTCCAAATATGGTAAGTAGTTTCCATATATGGACATAGAAAATGGCTGATAAACGACACGTTTTATAGAACAATACGCAGTAGTATTCAAACGACGTCTACTCTCAGTTTGATCTGTGAGTTAGCCGTGCAATGTCCTCTTTCATGTCTGTTGACGAAATGGTGGAAGAAAATAGAAAGAAATGATGGAATGAATGTAAAATAATATGTGGTGGGCAATGATGGCGGGAGAGAAATATATATATATTCTCGACTTTCACATCTCAATAATGCCTTGCGTTTTTTGGGGTAACCAATCAAAAAACTGCCCCAAATTGAAAGGTTTCTTAATTGAATTTATACTATACCCGCTTTTATCTGTACAATACTGATTATCAGTTTATTCCAAGTTATTTTTGCGTGTACAGATCATGAAGAGTTTTGGTCTTACAGAAAATGTATTGACTTACGAAAAAATGTTTAAAATTTACCTTAAACGTCTTCAAGCTTCTATCTTTTTCTGTTTTTTACTTCTTCATTTTATCTTTGGATACCAAACAAGGTATTGTCAACATTGTCTGATCAGCCTTTAGCAAAATAAGTGGGTTTTTACCCTCTGGCTACCCCCCCCAAATCACCCACACCACAGGGAGCCTAGATTCCCATGTATTACCGCTGCTTCATATTGAGCCCTGAAGTCTAACCACGTGACCCAAGTCCATCCACAATATTTCAAGATGGCGAACGGTGAGTATAAACGTGTCTTGTCTCACGTCCAACCAGAAAAAATAACTAAAAATCATTCCTTTTTCTCCAGAAACGAGCACATACCAAGCTTGTCTAAAGACCCTCAGCCTCAATTCAAAAGAACTCAAATATTTCGACGTAGCGAGTTTAAATGAGGAACGCTTCGGTGAGTCTTGTCGTGACTTCTACTCTTATTGATCTCATCTTTCTCGATGCTCTTATGTAATCGTCATTTTTTAAATTTTCTTTTCTAAACCCTGGTCATTAAATCTTTAAAATACTTGAAGTAATAACTTTGCTAACTTTTCTTTCCAAAGTGTCTTTTAAAAGGTTTCAGGTTTTTTTCTTTTGTAAAAAAAAGCTAATTCCCCCTGTTAATAAATGCATAAACAACAAGCTTATTATTTTTGGTGAAGAATTTTGACTACAGAAAAGCTTTACTCCCTAAAGGATTTTATTTGTTATTCTTTCTTAACTAGTGCAATATAAAATCAGGCTTTCACTACATCTATTAATTTTCAACCAAGTTTATATATTACTGTAGTCATTTGTAGTGATAATCTTAGTAAGCTTATATAATTATGTAGTACACACTTGTACATTGTGGTATTTTGTAACGCAAAATGCGTGAACTTAGAGTTCTGATAAAAATAAAAATAAGAATATTCCTGTTTTAAATTTGTATTCACATAACCAATGTTTTTTGTTATTTATTTTGTCTAAAAATTATTATTATTTCTTTGGGGGAGAGGGGGGATAGATTATCTTTCATATCATGTAATGTACAAAGTATTAAAGTGATCTCAGACGCTAATGTCAAGGTCCATATATTTAACTGGTACTAAAAACAAGATCATCTTGTTTTGAAACAAGCTTTTTCAATTCCTAAGTCATTATTCTTGAACTTCAACTCCTTTTACAGTTACAATTTCAGAAATATACAATTTTTTAAATTTCTGAACTATCCTTTGAAAATTTAAAGAGTTCACCGTAGATCCTTTCCTACAAAATAAATAAATTCTATTACGCTTTGTGATTGAAATATCTCTTTAACTGTTAGAGTATTTAAAATGCTAACATCACTTTTTTTATTTCATACAAAAGGTAAAACAGAATTTTTGTTATTAATGTTTGAGCTTGTCATTAATGTTTTTAAATGATATAGAATAAAGCACTTTTCCATTCTGTGCTATAAGATAGAATGGATAAATCACTTTTTTTTATAGTAGGATACCAATTCTATATAGGGGTAATGGTTTCCAAATTTGGCCGATTGTCACTAACACACTGTACCAATACATGAAGTATTCTACATTATCATATGACCTGTATCTGCCCGGGCGCACGCTCTTAAAAAAACCTTCAGGAAAATGGCGCCAGCAGGGCCGTACGCCCTGCTCGAAACCTGCAACCGTATTTTCTTTCCTTTCTTTCATTATTTTTCTTTTCGTGAGGGTCATATGATAAAATGCTTATTGACTGAGTTAGGTTGGGCTGTACAGGAAAATATTTGGCATCACCTCGAGCCAAATATTTTCCTGTATGGCTCCCCTCACTCAGTCAATAAGTACATAGTATGTTAAAATATAAACATATGAAAGAATCAACTCCTAAAAGTGGCATCACATGGTCTGAAATGTGCACAACAAACAACGAAGCTATAAATGTCTATTGAATTTTCTTCTTTTTCAACTTCTTTTTTTAGCTCGCTTGCCATTTTCCATCCGCGTGCTTCTTGAATCAGCAGTTCGTAACTGTGATGGCTTCCAGGTTCTTCCCAAGGATGTTGAAAATATCTTGAACTGGGAGGAAAACCAACAACATAATGTAGAAATTCCTTTCAGGCCGTCAAGGGTTGTACTGCAAGACTTTACGTAAGTTGGACATTCCTATCCATGGAGGCTTAGAGTGCCTATCAACTGTGGCAACACCATCAAAACTAGCAAATCTGACTGTTTTACCTTGCACTATAACCAATAAATTAAATTTATTTTTCGATTGCATGTTACATCATTGCGGCCATGTTGGTGCCATTTAACAAAAGATTTCTCATTAGCATCCATTGTTAATGGCACCACAATGGCCGCCATGCTTTTGTCTTTTGAGCTACCCATCAGTCATTTTGAGCGAATTCTCACACTGATATTCTATGTTTGATAATGTCACTTTTTACTAAGATCCATGATGATTTAAATTTGATATTTTTTTAAATATTAAATATCTCCATAATGAAAAGATATATTGACAGGGTTCGTGCTACTCCTTGAAATCCTTGAAAAGCTTTGGAATTCAAAACCCATTTTTAAGTGCACTTGAAAAGCCCTTGAAAATAGCAAAGTTGCTGGATACTCCTGGAATTGAATAAGCCTTGAAAATGCAACGGAATGAAAATAGATATTGACAGGGTTCGTGCTACTCCTTGAAATCCTTGAAAAGCCCTGGAATTCAAAACCCATTTGTAAGTGCACTTGAAAAGCCCTTGAAAATAGCAAAGATAGCTGGATATTCCTGGAATATGCCTTGAAAATGCAACGGTTACTTATTTATTATAATCATCTACTGTAACCTAATTTTTGTTGAAAATCCATTTATTACTTAAGTGAATAAGGTAATTAACTTATATGCTATTTTCCATTATTTTATGTCAATGATATGGTGCCCGAAAATAACGTATTGTACCTATGCATTAAGAAGAAATTCACAAAGAAAATTGATCCTTGATAATCATAATTTTGGACCTTGAAAATTCCTTAAAAAGTCCTTAAAAAGTCCTCGAATTTTGTGTCAGAGGCGTAGCACGAACCCTGTATTGAAGCAAAGTAAACACCATTCTTAATTTTTTCAAAGGGGTTTCGATTCATTAAGAAATCCTGTAGGGCTGATAGATACTTTAAATTTTCGTGTGGACACCACACAGCACTACATTTAATAAACTAATGTTATTCTCAACTTTTTTTTTCAGGGGAGTGCCAGCAGTGGTTGACTTTGCGGCAATGAGAGATGCTGTCAAAAGACTTGGTGGTGATCCATCAAAGATAAATCCTCTTTGCCCGGCGGACCTGGTGATTGATCATTCCGTCCAGGTGGACTTCACAAGAAGGTAAGGTCTGTTTGTTATTATTACAAACATTAACAAATGTCTTGTTTAAGTAATACAGGGACTTCGGAGCCCCTCCTCCCCCCCACCTACCCACACACACTTTTTAAGAAACGTTATCAAAAAAAAATCTAAAAATAAAGTCTAAATTCTTATATCCAAAATGATGAAAATTTAGTACAAGAAGCATTTGCTATACTAGCATATTTCAATCAATAAATCAAATTTGTTAAGCAACCTGATTGTCATTTTAGCTCCCACCCCCTCCCCCTTTAATAAAAAAAATATGCTTCTATGCCCCTTTAAAGCCCTGTTTACACTAGTGAGTTTTGCGGCAAATTTTTCTGCGATTTTTTCGGTGATTCTGTCCATAATAAATAATGGTAAAGACTTTACTTGTAAAGTTTTATTCAGGATACCAAGATTTTCCTAGACGAATGTCTCTTTCGAAGGATGAGACAAAAGATTTTATATTTCCGAAAATTGCCACAAAAATCGCAGCAAAAATCGCAGCAAAAATCGCCGCGAAAATAGCCAGTGTAAACAGGGCTTAAGTATTACAGTCAGTTTCACTTTCCATGATCGGGCTCTGATCTATGTTGTAAAATTCCCAATGTTGGCGATCAACTTCGGAACAAAGTTCATTATAAACTTCTGGGGTGCTTACAATTTGAACCAATCCATCTTGTTGGAAATTCATTTGCTAAAGAAAAGAGCAAAAAACTTTGACTTAAAAAAAATATACACGCATCTACTGAAAGAACTGAAATGAGCGGGGAAAATAAATTCCCAGAACTTTCCAATTGGAAAGATGCACCATTAACATATTGTTTTCCAACCAGAATTACGGGTTTGTCTAGGGATATGGCAAGCACACTAGAGATTTTGAATTTGGTTTGGTTTAATCAAAGTTCGACAGTATACTAGAAAAAAAATGTATTAGGCAAAACAAAAAGTTAAGTGTGTTTCCTGTTGCATGAGAAAAATAATAGTGTGGGGTTGGTAGGTCAGATTTTTTTTACTGATACAACAGCTTACTGGGAACCCTGTGGTGCATTTGGGAATGTATTAGACAAAACAAAAATGCATTAGGCCAAACAAAAAAATAAGTGTGTTTCCTGTTGCATGAGAAAAATAATTGGGGTCGGTAGGTTTGATTTTTTTTACTGATACAAGAGTGGAAATGAGCTTACTGGGAACCCTGTGGTGCATTTGGGAATGAAAAAAATTTAATATTAGGGTCAGCAAAAATCGGCAAGAAAGTTAGGGTCGGTTGCGCAACAGGAAACACACTTTTTTTTTGTTTGGCTTTATGTGCCCTTCTCTCAAAAGCAGGGGAGGGGGGGTTGGTGGAATAAGGGCAATCCCTAACCTTAATGTTTAAACCTCCTCTCCCCCCAAAGTGAGCTACCCAGACAAGTCCAATGTGTAATACTCCACTGTTTGCACAATTTTCCAGTCTTCCAAGCAAACTGTATGATCCAGGTGGCGTCTGGCCAGCCAGAGAACATAATTGCCCGTTTCACGATCTGCCTTGTGAATGGTGGGCAAAACATTTGTTCCTTTTGAGTTTAATGGTGAACTTGCATAAAATTTAGACCATAATTATCTTCCTCTTATTGATTCACTTCTATGAGATTCTTGTCAATAAATACATTTATTTTTTCCATTCCGGTATCATGAAAAATCATGTGTTCTGATTGGCTGTTTTAGCAGGCGGTATTTTGTCAGTATCTGCCCGCACTTGTGGTCCGGTATTCTTTGTGAATTTGAATGGGTAGAACTGTGGTGAAATAATGATAGATGTGTTGATCATCACAATGAATGAGCGATCTAAGCGGATGCTGTAAAGAAAGACTTGAAAAAATGATTTCAAGCTTCAACAGGAATCGAACCCATGACCTCTTTGCCGCTAAACAACAAAACAAAACGATTACAAAAACTAGTAGAAAAATACGGGGAAAAAACAAATAAGTTATTTACTGTCCTATAGTCAGTCCAGATAGGGAAAAACTGTGCCCTTGGTCTTGAAAACGACCTATATTCAAGACCTCGGGCACAGTTTTTCCCTTTCCAGACCTCCTGGCCAGTAAATAACATTTATGTACTGCTGACAATATAACCAAATGTGCCAATGTGCAGACAGCAAAACTAATAGGCCTGTTTTGAATTTGTAAAATACCTTGACATGACCACAGTATTTCTTATTCCAATCTCTACTTTACTTTAAAGTACAAATTCTGTAACCGGGGCCACTTAAACCAGTTAGACAAGAGAACCAATTAAGGATGAAAACAATGCATTCCAACTTTGGGTAGTTGAGCCAATCAGAAAACTAGAATGCACAAGAATTGTAATTTGTCCCTGATGTTATGTGTAAACAACTAGATAGCAATCGTCATTTTCTCGTGGGAATAAAAGGATATTAAAAGGCTATTGTTTTCTACTTCTTTCTGATTGGCTCCACTATCTTTAATGGGAATGTAGTTTTTATTCTACAATTTGATTGGTTCTTGCTGTCTAAGTGGCCCCGGTTATAGTAGTTGCACTTTTAATCATTTACTTCTATTCCACAAAATTAACATCACCAAGGTGTAAAGTGTGTGCAAGTTTGCCATCATGCTTAAAATGTTTATAAGAAAAATAACAAAAAATAATATGATACGTTAATTCTATCAAAAACTAAAATTGTCATAGCATCAATTATATTTGTTTATCTGTACATTTTTTTATTCTTGAAGCGAGAAAGGAACAACACAATAGTGACGATAGCCAACTTTCGATATTCTTGTTGAGTAGTCAAGCACAAATCAATCCGAGTCAAGGCTCTTGGGAAATATTAGCATTTATCTTTTTCCGGTCCGGTATCCCAAAAAATTGTGCATTCTGATTGGCTGTTTGAGCAGGCGGTATTTTGTCCGTATCTGCCCACGCTCGCGGTCCGGTATCCTTTGCCGCTTAACAACAAAACAAAACGATTACAAAAACAAGTAAAAAAAATGCTGGAAGAAAATAAATATGTTATTTACCGTCCTATAGTTGGTCCGGATAGGACCTCAGGACTCTGATTGATTTGTGCTTGACCACTCAGTTCCAGAAGGTCAAAAGTTGACCATTGGTAGCTAAGTTCTTTGGAAAAAGAAATTTACCAGAAGAACTCTACAATAAACACTATGTGTCATTCTCAACTGCTTTACTAATAACAGTACTGGTTGGCCAGGGCTTAATTTTTCTGGACATGATTTATTTATTTATTTTGTTTAGTTCTGGATCTCTGCAGAAGAACCAGGATATTGAATTCGAGAGGAACAAGGAGAGATTCCAATTTCTCAAGGTAAATCATCTCCCACATTACAGCAATAGACCATATTCGAATAAATGCCCTTTGATAAAGTCCTTTTTTCACGAGGGTAGCACTTAATAGCCAGTGGCTAACAAGCCTGTGGCCCTAATTCCGTGATCAAATTAGAATTTTTTTAGGAGTTGATTTTTTCGGAGGGAGGAAAACCGGAGAACCCGGAAAACCCTCGAAGCACAGGAGAGAACCAACAAACAACTCTACTCACATGCGACACCAAACCCGGCGGGAATCGAACTGTTCCTTGATTACAGACTCAGCCCCCTATTTACAGGGCGAATGACAAATAAAAATGGCGACCAGTTTGAATAACTATTGTTCTGGACTGAGCAGCGACTGACTAACCTCACATATTTGCATCTGAAAATGCTTTTATGTTTCTATGTAAACACGAGGCCAGCCAGATGCTAGTCAATGCAGCACTATTCTTCGTTTGCACATCATGTCATCGTGGCCATGTTGGTATCATTTAACAAAAGATTTCTCATTAGCATCCATTGTTAACGGTACCACAATGGCCGCCATGTTTTTGTCTTTAAGCTCTCTGGGGAATGTTTGCAGCCCATCAATTGGTCCCCATATTTCAATTCGGTTTAACTCATTTCAATAAAGTTAGTCACCGAAAACCTAGAAGGCTGAAACTGTCGAGGACCATGCAAAACATTTCTTTAATTTCTAATGAGTAAAACTTTTGATACCAACTGCAATTTGACGATGCTCACAGGAGGTGAGACTGTAACTGGTATAAGATGTGCAAATAAAGTACATCAACAGTTATCAAGCCATTGAAACATGTAAAATGTATCTACCCCTAGTCCTTGCCAGTCTCTGCTTTGTTGCTTTTCAGTTGAATAACTTTAATGAAATAAGTATATTATACAGTGACAAGTAGTTCAGAAATGTTGATGTCTTTTTGTTGTATTTTAGTGGGGATCTAAAGCACTGAAGAACCTGACAATTGTTCCACCTGGGTCTGGTATTGTTCACCAGGTAAGCACACCATGGATTATCTGTTTCAAATTCACCTTTTTGGCACTAGATTGGATTGTGTTACAATCAACAAAAAGTTAGGACATTGTTGTCGGATTCCCATACAAATTCACTGACTTCATAAAGAGAAAATTTAGGTAGATTTCTTTAGTTAGCTCTCTTAACAGCAGTAAAAAAAAGCTTCAATCAAGCTAGAAAAATGATATTTTACTTGTATTTAGAGAACTAACTAAACAAACCAAGTAAATAGTTCAATTTAAAGTCAGTACATTTGTACGGAAATTTAAGAACGACGTCCGAACGTTTTGGTGACAGTAACACAATCTAAAACAATGTATACTCCATGACAGCTAGCACCGAAAAGGTGAATTACTCAAATTCAAAATCTAGCATTCACAAATTTCAAACGATTTCACAGACTTGCAAAGCATAACAAAACTCAGTTTCTCATAGCAAACTGTATTTGCCCAAACTACGATGAAAGAGTCCATTTAACAGTTCCCTGCGTCATCTTGAAAGGTACATGTAGCCGTGCCTTTGAATCGAAGCGAGACGAATGGTGAGCTTTCAATGATAGAGACCTTTTTTTAACATCTTGGACAACTATTCACATGTCTCTATCATTGCAAGCTCATCGCTCATCTTGCTTTGATGCAAAGGCACGGCTACCTTTCAAGTTGACGCAGGGAACTGAGTGAAGGGGACTACTGGTAACCAAAATGTCTTCCCCCACCTATAAGCTCACTATCTTTTCTATTTGATATGCACAGGTTAACTTAGAGTATCTTGCACGTGTAGTATTCAATACTGATGGTATTATGTACCCAGACAGCGTCGTCGGCACTGACTCACACACAACTATGATCAATGGTCTTGGGGTTGTAGGATGGGGTGAGTTTCAAATCACATTTTTTTAATTTTCAAATTGTTGTATTTTGCTTGTATCACACACTTTTAAAAATAGTGTTTACGAAGTGAACGCCAAATGTTCAATAGAGATTGCATGGTCAAAAACACTCGCCGTTTACTACTATTTTCGTTGAAGTGCAGCCTCGATTGATATCTGGTTTGCCGACTAGCATTTGGATGACTATTATTTATAGAACTGATATAAAATCAAACAATATCTTAAGGATAATTTTTGAGGATTGTGTAGTTCCAGAAATCATCCATACCCACCCCACAGAGGAATTTGGAATTTCCGAAGAGTAGGGGGGTCAGAGAAAGAACAAAAATTACAGAATGTGTAAGGAAGAAAATTGGAATTTCCGGGGGGTAGGGGGTGTCTTTTAAAAATTCCTCTGTGAGGGGGGTATGGATAATTTTTGGAAATACACATTAGATGATTATAATCCTCAATTCAGTTTTAAATCTCCCTTGATTATTAATTATTATTACGATAGGTGTTGGTGGTATTGAAGGAGAGGCCGTCATGCTTGGACAAGCAATCAGTATGGTACTACCCAAGGTTATTGGGTACAAGCTAGTGGGTACCGCTAACCAGTTGGTAACATCCACAGATATTGTACTCACAGTAACTAAAGTAAGTATTTTTATTTCTTATTCAAGAGTCAGTGTTTCTTCCAGTCTCCTTTTCTCTCTCCTCTCCTCTCTTAACACCTTGTCTGTTCTGATCATATCTTTTGTATATTTATTTTCTTTCCTCTGTTCTTGTCTCCTTCCCTTCCCTCTCCATTTCCTTCCCCCCTCTCCTCTCCTCTCAACTTGTCTCATCAAGTCCCACCTCTTAACTCTGTTCTTCTCTATTTCCCTTTCCTTTCCATTTTCTCCTCTCCTCTTCCCTCTTGTGTCTCATTGTGTCTTGTCTCTTATCTCTTTTCTCTCTCTTCTCTCCTTCTGTTTCCTTTCCACTTGTTCCTCTCCTCTTCTCTCACCTTGCGTGTCATCACATCACATCCCATCTCTTTCTTCTGTTTTTCTCTCCTTCCATTTTCTTTCCATTTTCTCCCCTCCTCTTCTCTCTCCTTGTGTCTCATTATGTCTCGTCTCTTATCTCTTTCCTCTCTTGTCTACTTTCCTTTCCTTTCCTTTCTATTTTCTCCACTCCTCTTTTCTTGCCTTGTACATGTCATCACATCTCATCTCTTTCTTCTATTCTTTTCTCCTTTCCTTTCCTTTCCATTTTCTCCTCTCCTCTTCTAACCTTGTGTCTTGTCATGTCTCACCTCTTTCATCTCTTTCCTCTCTTGTTCTCTCCTTCCTTTTCCCTTCCATTTAACACTTTTGGGTGCCTCTGTTTAGGACTTACGACAACGAGGTGTAGTTGGTAAATTTGTAGAGTTCTTTGGTCCTGGTGTAGCATCTTTGTCCATAGCAGACAGGGCTACCATCGCTAACATGTGTCCTGAATATGGAGCAACTATAGGATTCTTCCCTGTTGATGAGAAGAGTATGTTGTACCTGAAACAAACAGGTAAAATTTGAAATTCAAAGAGGATATGGAACTGAATAGAATATGAAATTGTTCAGCATGTTACAGTGGAAGTAAGGGAACTTGGAAAAAAATTCCTTAGTCTCTGATGGGAATTTATCATCATCATCATCACCGTCATGTATCATCATCACCATCATGTATCATCATCATCATTAGTATTACTATCATCATCATGTATCATCATCATCATCATCATCATCATCATTGTTATTAGGGATTTGAACCCATGGCCTTCCATACTTTTGTTGCTCTATCAATGAGCCACAGCTAGGAGACTCTGTCATCATCATCATCGTCATCATCATCATCGTCATCATGTATCATCACCATCATGTATCATCACCATTATGTATCATCATCATCATTAGTATTACTATCATCATCATGTATCGTCATCATCATCATCATCATTATTATTATGGGATTTGAACCCATTGCTTCCATGTTCCTGTTGTTCTTGTTGCTCTATCACTGAGTCACAGCTGGGAGACTCTTTGTAAGCGTATAGCTAATACTGGGTTGTCTAGATTTGTAGTAATGGCTTGCGTTCTGCAAGGCTCAGATGCATGATTTTTATAATGAATTGAGTCAGTGAGATTGCTCTTGTTATTCATTTCCTTGTGGCTTTGTCCAGGTCGCGATGAGGAAAGAATTGCCATGATAGAGGCCTACCTGAAAGCCTCCAAGATGTTCAGAGACTACACCAACACTGACAACGACCCAACCTTCTCAGAAGTAGTAGAGTTAGATCTGTCTACAGTTGTCCCCTCCTGTTCAGGCCCAAAGAGACCACACGACAGGGTACCAGTGTCTGAAATGAAGGACGATTTTCAATCCTGTCTCAACAGCAAGACTGGCTTTAAGGGATTTGCGATCCCTGCTGAGAAACAGGCTGATAAAGTACCTTTTAAATTTGAAGACCAGGATTTTGAACTAAAACATGGTGAGTTTTAACTAAGGGGTGAATTTTTGTCTCATTGGGCGAAGTTTTGTAAAATCTCAGTCCTGGTGACAAAGTTTACAGAAATCCCATGTTGGTTAGTTTTCTATTCCAAGTCGACAAAATGGAAGTAGGGTTAAAAGGAGAGAGGGAAATGGATGAATAAATGAATGAATGGATGGATGGATGATGAATGGATGGATGGATGGATGAATGGATGGATGGATGAATGAATGAATGAATAAATCGATGGATGGATGGATGGATGAATGAATAAATGGAAGAATGAATGAATGAATAAATGAATGGATGAATGAATGTATGTATGAATGTATAAAGTATGGATGGGACGGTGGATGGATAGTTGGATGAATTGAATGGATGATTGAATCAATAAATAAATAAGCTGATGAATGACAGATGAATATCCATTTATCCAACTATGGGGACAGATGGATAGATTAATGAATAGCTGACTAATATCTATCTGAATAAATGACAAAAATAATATATTAATGAAAAAGTTAAATGAGTAAGTTAATGAATGGAAAAAGAAATGACGAAAAAAATCAAAAAATTAAGATTAAAATTAAAAATTAATTTATCTTCGAGTGTTGAAAAGATCTCTCATGAGTGAAGCACAGCGAACGAGTGAGAGATTTTCAACACGAGAAGATAAATTTCGTATCCAAGCGCCCATGTAATATTCTGTTTATTATATAATTATCCATAAGATCAACTTAACAAGCTTTTTATTATCATAAAAAGTTTTTATTTATAAACCAATAGCTTAAATACACATGATAACGATATATCAGTTTTTCGAAAAGAAGAAATAGAGGATATTACATGGGCGCGCGGAGATACGAATTTTATCTTCGAGTGTTGAAAAGATCTCTCACAAGTGAGCGCAGCGAACGAGTGAGAGATTTTCAACACGAGAAGATAAAATTCGTATCTCCAAGCGGCCATGTAATATTCTGTTTATTATATAATTATCAATGAAGTATGTTTTGACTTTTTCAGGCAATTCTTTCCGTGTATTTTTGAATAGCCATCGCAATGGTGTTATTTTCACACGTGAAAATAACATGTTATTTTCACGTGTGAAGATATCAATTTTTCGAAATAGAGAAAAATAGATATTTCATTGGTAATTATATAATAAATATAGGTATTTTATGGATAATAATATGATAAAGGCCGATACCACATGATTGTGAGCAAAAGAACAAATGGATGCATGAATGAATAAATGAAGCTCAATATCAAATAATCTAGTAATTAAAGACCACGGTTATGATTGATTTCAGGATCTGTGGTTATATCGGCAATAACAAGTTGTACCAACACTAGTAACCCTTCAGTTATGCTTGGAGCTGGTATCCTGGCCAAGAAAGCTGTAGAATTAGGCCTTTCTGTAGCTCCATACATCAAGACTAGCCTTTCCCCTGGCTCTGGTGTTGTTACATACTACCTACAAGAAAGTGGTGTTATGCCATATCTGGAAAAATTAGGGTAGGTTCAATTTTCAAAGCCTTTTTTTGTGTGTTTTTTACTTCTCAACCTTCAGTAGTCAGTTTCTTTGTACTGACCATGGCTTGAAAAAGGACAGGAATGAAAACAAAGGTAAAGGAAAGGGAAACACAACAAAGGGATTGAAAGGAAGGGAAGGGAAGGAAAGGAAAGGAAAGGAAAGGAAAGGAAAGGAAGGAAGGGAAGGGAAGGGAAGGGAAGGGAAGGGAAGGGAAGGGAAGGGAAATGAAATGAAATGAAATGAAATGAAATGGGAAGGAAAGCAAAGGGAAGGAAAGGGAAGGAAAGGAAAAAGAAAGAGAAAGGGAAGGGAAGGGAAGGAAACATAACAAAGGGAATGGAAGGAAAGGGAATGGAAGGGAAAGGGAAGGGAAAGGGAAGGGAAGGGAAGGAAACATAACAAAGGGAAGAAAAGGAAAGGGAAACAAAAGGAAGGAAAGAAAAGTAAAGCAGGAAAAAAAAAGAAAGTGAGGGGAAGAAAAGGGAAATGAAAGGAACTGAAAGGGAAGAGATGCAGAAGAAAAAGGAGCTCACTTTGCAGCAGACATTAAATTTAACTTGTTTACACAATTCTTGCAATAGATAATGGCTGACCAAATGGTCAACCAACTGCCCAAATCACTCACCTATTGATCGTATTCTTGTCAGGTTTTCAGTGGTTGGTTATGGTTGTATGACATGTATAGGTAACTCTGGCCCTCTTCCTGAACCAGTAGCTGAAGCAATAGAAAAGGTACAGACTATAGAACTTTGTTTTTATCATAATTTTTCGATCAAAACAAAATATTTCTGAAGACTTTTATATGCACTTGACAAGAATAAACACTGGGATTTAACACTACTGAAAAAAAGAAAGTTACAGACTATAGAAATACTTGGGGTTGATATATGGGTGCTAAATACACCTGTTTACCATCCTTCCAACATAATGTTCCCTCCATTTCAGACTGTTTCATCCTTCATTCTCTTAAGAATGAGATTCTTTGTTTGAGTTATATCCAAAATGAAGTGTCTTCTCTTGCTCAACCGTTAAACAAAGAAATGAATGATACTTTACTTTACTAAATGACACCTGCGAAATGGGAAAATTTTGTTACTGCTATTTCCATGAACTGTGTGCTGAAATTTGGTTATTTACTGCCGTCAATCAAACCTAATCAGTCGGTACCTTTCATATTTTTGACTGGCAGCAGCGAAAAAACAAATTTCAGCTTGCGGCTCGCAGCTACAGGGTTTACATGTTTAATAAATAGCAGTAAATACAGAGGTCGAAAAAGATAAATGCTTTTTTCCTCAACCCCAGAATGTATATACAAATATGCCTCTGCTGCCAAGACTTTTTGAAGTTTTTATAGCAGAACTGAGAAGAGAGGTTTGAAAAATTGATTCGTATGGCTTTTGCCTTGTAGGGTGACCTGGTAGCTTGCGGAGTATTGTCAGGAAACCGTAACTTTGAGGGTCGCATTCATCCATTGACTAGAGCCAACTACCTGGCCTCTCCTCCTCTAGTCATAGCTTATGCTATTGCTGGGACAGTGATGATTGACTTTGATAAGGAACCCATTGGTAAGTCTGTGAATTTGAAAAAATGGGTATTTCATACACCGAATCGAAATATGGCGACCAATTTAAATAACTATTGTTCTGCACTGACTAGTGACTGACTAGCCTCGTGTTCACGTGGAAACATAAAAGCATTTTCACATGTATGAGAGGCTAGTCAGTCGCTAGTCAGTCCAGAACAATAGTTATTCAAATTGGTCGCCATATTTCGATTCGGTGCATAGATGGGTATTTTTTAGATGGTTGCTGCAAGTGGTTCAGAAAATAACCTTGCATTGATATGTAATGGCACTATCATCATCGTCACCAACATGTATCATCATCATATATTATCATGTATCATCATCATGTATCATCATAATGTATTATCATGTATCATCATAATGTATTATCATGTATCATCATAATGTATTATCATGTATCATCATAATGTATTATCATGTATCATCATAATGTATTATCATGTATCATCATAATGTATTATCATGTATCCTCATCGAGTATCATCATCATGTATCATGTATCATGATGTATCATCATCATCTATCATCATATATTATCATGTATCATCATCATGTATCATGTATTATCATGTATCATGTATCATCATGTATCATCATCATGTATCATGATGTATCATCATCATGTATCATCATCGTGTATCATGTATCATCATCATGTATCATGTATCATCATGTATCATGTATCATCATGTATCATGTATCATCATCATCATGTATCATGTATCATCATCATGTATCATGATGTATCATCATCATGTATCATCATCATCATGTATCATCATGTATTGTCATCATGTATCATCATCATGTATCATCATCATGTATCATCATCATGTATCATCATCATCATGTATCATCATCATGTATCATCATCATGTATCATCATCATCATGTATCGTCATCATCATGTATCATCATCATCATGTATCATCATCATCATCATCGTCATCACCATTGTGATCTACCATCATCACCATTTGATAACCATCCACCATCGACTTACTATTGTTTATCAATCTTGTTTACCACTCCTCGTAGGCGTCTCCAAAGATGGCAAGCAAGTTTTCCTTAATGATATCTGGCCAACAAGAGACGAAATTCAGGTAGTTTGGCAGGCATTCAAGTAAAATGCATAATCAAACGTTCATTTGTTTGGTTGTCTGTTGGCTTTTGGGCAGTTAAAAAAAGAAATATATTTGATTTTTGCACTGTCATATTTGTTATTTAAAAGTTTCACTTTGTTAATCCACAGGTGGTAGAGAGGAAGTATGTTATTCCCGCCATGTTCAAGGAGGTTTATTCCAAGATTCAGGTGAATAATTTTTTTCACCATCATCACTATCACCATCGTTACCATCACCACCATCATCATTACCATCATCATCAATGTATCATCATCATCACCATCATCATCATCACCATCATTACCATCATCATCATTACCATCGTCATCATTACCACCGCCATCATCATCACCATCATCACCATCATCATCATCACCACCACCATCATCATCATCACCACCACCATCATCACCATCATCATTACCATCATCATCAATGTATCATCATCATCATCACCATCATCATTACCATCATCATCAATGTATCATCATCATCATCATCATCACCATCACCATCATCATTACCATCATCATCAATGTATCATCATCATCATCACCATCATCATCATTACCATCGTCATCATTACCACCACCATCATCATCACCATCATCATCATCACCATCATCATCACCATCATCATCATCACCACCACCATCATCATCATCATCACCACCATCATCATCATTACCACCACCATCATCATCACCATCCTCATCATCACCATCATCATCACCATCATCATCATCACCACCACCATCATCATCATCATCACCACATCTTTTGAGGCTATCATTAACAATCATCTAATGTCATCTAATGTTGCAGACTGGTAATCCACAGTGGAATGAACTAGAAGCTCCAGATAGTCTACTGTATCCATGGGATGAGAAGTCTACTTACATCAAGAGTCCTCCATTCTTTGAAAGCATGGTCAGTACCTATTTATTTATTTATTTATTTATTTATTTATTTATTTATTTATTTATTTATTTATTTATTTATTTATTTATTTATTTATTTATTTATTTATTTATTTATTTATTTATTTTTTATTATTCTGCTTTTCCCGTTAAGGCAGGGACATCACAACAGCTTTTGTCAATTCTTCGTTTGCACGTTACGGCATCGCGGCCATGTTGGTGCCATTTAACAAAAGATTTCTCATTAGCAGTATGGATGCATGCAAATGAGAAATGAGATGCAAGCGAGACAACAAGCATTGTATCAGCCCGATAGCCTCTCTTTCTGCTAATCCCCAAGTGCTTTATAACTCCACACAGCAAAACAAACCCCTCTTTTATTTCTTTTATGAAATACAAATTACAATAACCGTTTTTTTAGATAGAATGACAGAACTGAAGTGCGCGCGCGTTCTGTGTGCTCTCATAAACCACGCGCTCCCAACCAATCAGAACGCAATATTCATAACCGTTATTTTATACTTTGTCTTATTTATTTCAGGCTAAGGAACTACCTGAAATCAAGAGTATAGAAAATGCTGCAGTATTACTTAACCTTGGCGATTCCGTAACCACGGATCATATCTCTCCAGCTGGTAGTATATCTAGGACGAGCCCTGCAGCACGATACCTGGCTGGCAGAGGGTAGGTTATTCAGGGCCGTAACCAGGGGGGGGGGGGGGGGTGTGGAGTACAGGGTGCCCGAACACCCCCTCATAAAAGTTTAAGGTCCGCTCATCTATCTCCTTTTGCTTTAAAATTGCATGTAAATGTGTGTGTGTGTGTTTTTTGTTGTTGTTGTTCTGCTTTATTATTATTATTTTTTTGGTTCTGCAAATCATTGCCTGTGCACCTCCCCTGCAAAATCCCTGGTTACGCCACTGCTATTGATAGGTTGCAAGCATTCCCAAGAGAGTTAAAAGACAAAAACATGGCGGCAATTGTGGTGCCATTAACAATGGATGCTAATGAGAAATCTTTTGTTAAACGGTACCAACATGGCTGCGATGACGTAACGTGCAAACGAAGAATAGACCTCTTTACCTCGGGCGTAATGTTTTCCCATTTCAGACCACGTGTCATTCCCTTGAGAATAAGATTCTTTGGTCGTAATGTTATCCCATTTCAGACCACGTGTCATTCTCTTGAGAATAAGATTCTTTGGTCGTAATGTTTTTCCATTCCAGATCACGTGTCATTCCCTTGAGAATAAGATTCTTTGGTCGTAATGTTTTTCCATTCCAGACCACGTGTCATTCCCTTGAGAATAAGATTCTTTGTTTGAGCTGTATGTCTTCTCATGCACAACCGTTAAACAAAGAACGGCTATTCGTACGTTACCCGTACGGCGACTAGTTTTGTTGCTATTCGTACGGGAGTCAAAAATTTCGTCGATTTTCTCGGGAACTCTGTATTCTTTTCCAACCTAATAACGATATTTTTGTTTAGACCAGTTAGTCGATTCATGTCAGTGATGTTATTTTGATTCAAAGTCATTTGACGAGTCTGTACTCAGTAGCGAGCAACTCACTTTCGCGACATTTTTTTTCGTGTAGTCTGAGGTCATTGTCACGGCGGGAAATGTCACGCAATAGAATTTCTGACGACTCCCGTACGAATATAGTCTCCCCACAGCCGCTTTCAGTGTCGTGGAGAAAGCGTTGCGTGACGACACTGAAAGCGGCTGTGGGGGAGACTAGTACGGGAGTCGCGGTTCAACGAATATTTTCCAACATTTTTCACTCCCGTCTCCAAGGAAATGACACTCTAGGATGACCCGTGGTCTGAAATAGGTAAATATCATGTACAAGCTACAGCGCTATCCGGCGGATAAGTCCTTATACAGTGGATTAGTCGATGCTGTTATCCAATAAATTTATCCACTGGATAAGATTTATCCGTTGGATAGCGCTATCCAGGCTTCGTACAACCGGGCCAGAAGGGGATTTAGAGCCATGGACTTTTGTTATAAAGTTGCTCTCATATTTTTGTGGCTTTTGACCTTGTTGATTTTGTCTACTGTTGCTGGTGCTGGTGTTGCTGTGGTTGTTTTTTCTCACACGTTCCCTTATTCTCAACAGCCTTGTTCCTCGTCAGTTCAACTCGTATGGATCTCGTCGTGGTAACGATGCAGTCATGGCTCGTGGTACATTCGCCAACATTCGTCTGGTTAATAAATTCATGGGCAAAGCGATGCCCAAGACTATCCACTTCCCTTCTGGAGAAACGGTACGGAATACTTTCCCTAATCGACTATCTTCCTCCCTTGGCTTAGATGAACTTCTTTCCCGGGGGTACTCTTGCCCGTTTAGAGTAGGGATGTGCCGCTGAGCCCACTGAACCCTGACCCTGTTCCAGAGTAAAATCGCTGAAATTCATACCCTGTTCTAGAGCAAGATCGCTGAAAATCATAACCTATTCCGGTATTGCGCACATATACCCTGTCCCAGAGCGAGCGCGATTTTATATATCCTGTTCCAGAGTAGAATCACTGAAAACCATACCCTGTTTGACGGCACGTACCCGTATAGCAAATATAAGGGAATACCCCCCCCCCCCCCCACCCCCCAGGACTTCTTTTAACTTGGTCAAAGTAATGCCCAAGACTTTTATGTCCTACGAACCTGTCTAATCGAACACCTTTCTTGAATGGCCATCTATCCTAGCCACTGAAAATAGTTAGCCTCTTTCTCTTTGATCAACTCTCTTCTATAAGCGCCCCATCTCCTACCCTACTCTTTACTCTGTTCTCTCCCAATTTCTATTTTGGTGTGATTTTTTCTTGTGTCTATCTAGATGGATATCTTTGATGCAGCAGAACGCTACAAGACCGACAATAGACCAGCTATTATTCTGGCTGGTAAGGACTATGGGTCGGGCTCATCACGTGACTGGGCTGCTAAAGGACCTTGGATGCAGGTTAGTAGGCTTGCCTTCGGCCATCCATCCATCCCTCCCTTCATCCCTCCTCCATCCACCCATCCCTCCATCCATCCCTCCATCCATCCCTCCCTCCATCCCTCCCTCCCTCCATCCATCCATCCATCCATCCTATCCATCCAACAATCCATCCCATCCATCCCATTTATTTATTTATTTATTTATATATTTATTTATATATATATTTATTTATTTATAACTCCAGGGTATTAAGGCAGTTATTGCGCAATCATTTGAACATATCCACCGCAGTAATCTCGTCGGGATGGGTATCATTCCCCTGGAGTTCATGCCCGGCCAAAGCGCCGAGAGCCTGGGCCTGACAGGCAAGGAATCTTACACCATTGTGATACCAGGAGACTTGAAGACAGGCATGGATACAGATGTCAAGGTAAGAAGAAACGCTTCTTTTAGATGAAATTTTTTTTTCAATAATGAGCAATAATGGCAAAAAGCGCCAAAAACTAGACTTTCGTATGAGTTTTGATCCCAATTTTCGTTTTGGGTTAACACTCAAAACCTTTTTTTAACAGTTAGAAACTGATGTACTATGATAAAATGCCTGTTTGAAGCGGTATTTTCAATTGTACAAATATGTTTTGTTACATTTGTGTTAGAATATTGCATTGTCAGGCTTTTTTATAGAAAATATATGGGAAATAAGCAAATGAAGGCCTAAACCTCATTTTCAAATTTTTCGTTTTGGGTTAACACTTCGATTCCAATTTCATCGGTCATCTCCACTTCCAAACAAGTTAAACTTTCTGAATAACAAGCTTTTAGCCTAGTACAACAGCCTTTCTTCAAGAAAATAGTTTTTGGCGCTCACTGCTTGAATACGAAAAGAATTTTCTCTTAAAGTAAAAAAAAATCACGTTTTACAATAGTTTCGATTTAATCTGGTACCCAGACCCTGCGTTTCTTCCGGTCTGTGGCGAGGGTGGCTAAGAACCTGGGAACCTGGTCTCATAAAATGGATTATGCCAAAGCCCTACGAGATTGGTTTTGATTTCTTTGCATACTCACTTGGAGAATACGCAGACGTTTTTCTCTAGTGTCGTCGGGCATATCACAGTCCAGAGCTGGACTTACTTTTATCGATGAGCGCGGCAAAGACGAGAAGCGATATCTCATTGACGATATCTACACCTATTTCAAAAAACGTTGACGGTCGGAGGTCTGCAGAAACAATGGTCAATCAAATTTTGTTCTAACGAGATCTTCATTACTTAGCGTGCGCTACTCAATCACGTCAGCGTGCACCATCCATTTTTCTAGATGCACGATCGCGAACGCTAATTAACCAATCAAAGCGCTCGTTATATCGTGGCTATGTTATAATATTTGATCGATGTGTTTTGTGTATTTGTATTTTCCCAGCTTGATGATGGACGCACGTTCCAAGTCAAGATCCGCTTTGATACAGATGTAGAACTGGCGTACTTTAAGAACGGTGGAATCCTCAACTACATGATACGACGCATGATCAAATAATATCACCGCTGGACGAACATACTGCTTTAAATCAATTCTGGACGACGACGAATAGATATTTCAGTGGACTCTTGGCAGAGGGAACTAATTCTTTTCCCTAACTGTCTCTCCGTGAGATGCGGAAACAGTTGTGGAAGGTGGTAGGGAGAGGTGGGGGGGGGGGGGGGGGGGTATTTTTGATTCGGTCATTTCAGTCTCAAACTCTCTCGATCTTCTAATTTAATGATGGGCATACGGATTCTGAAAGTTGATAAGTTATTGCTGCTAGATATAGACCCCTTGCAGCACTTTGGAATGCAGCTCAATCTGGGGGACAAAACAAAAGGTTCAAATTCTCAGGAAATTGAAATTCTTTTGTCTTGGCCCCCACATCGAGCTGCTTTGACGTCACATGCAAGGGGTCCTATTGCTGTACGAGAGAGTGATTTTCAAGTGGGAATCCAAGGCACAATTGAAGTTAGTACCGCGTGCGTTTATCATGCGTTGATAACCATTCTTTTGGGAAGCCATTTCAAGGTTACGGCATGTCGTACCGTGTACGTGCTGTAAGTCAGTACGGTGCTTTTTCGACTCCTGCGAAACCAAGTTCAAAGTTGTTCTATATAGTAACTGTTTAGGCCCTCGAAAACCCACTCGAGGCCCAATCGAAGTACTGGAACTCTTCAGCGAAAATGTATTGAAAATGAAAATTATCGAAAAATCTGTTTTATTTTAACGTGCAATAAAAATTCCTTTTCTTTCTGGTAAAATTGATTTATGGTGCTAAATTACATCAAGAAAAATGATATACAAAATTCACAAAAGTTTTACCACTTATCCTTAATAATATTTAGCTTCGATGCCTCAAGAATATCACTTCACGAGAAAACATAGGTTCTATTGGTTGTCTATAATAATCTCTAATATTTAGCCTTTCTTTAATATCCAGTCGTAATCCTCAAGAGCGCTAATTCGCAAGAAAATCCACATAGGTTCTATTGGTTGTCCATAATAATCTCTAATATTTAGCCTTCCTCTAATATCCAGTCGTAATCCTCAAAAGATCCATCATTTCATTAAAAAATCCACATAGGTTCTATTGGTTGTCCATAATAATCTCTAATATTTAGCCTTCCTTTAATATCCAGTCGTAATCCTCAAGAGATCCATCATTTCACAAAAAAATCCACATATAGGTTCTATTGGTTGTCCATAATAATATCTAATACTTAGCCTTTCCTCTAATATCCAGTCATAATCCTCAAGAGATCCATCATTTCACAAAAAAATCCACATAGGTTCTATTGGTTGTCCATAATAATCCTTAATATTTAGTGTCCCCCTACACACCGCTACAATCTGCGATAAATGTTCATCGTTAACCATGTCACTGTACTCCAGGACAAGGTTACGTAAAGCAGGGCTGTACGTTGTCGATCTGAATGGCAGGTCTTCTCCAAGACTCTTTGCTGTCTCCTAGCAACAGATAAAAAGGAAAATTAGAAACAAATTGACCATTTTTAAATAGTCCCATTTACAGTTTCCTTTTTGAAACACCCTGAACAATTATTCACATGTCTCTTCCATGGTAAGCTCACCGTTCGTCTCGCTTTGATGCAAAGGCACGGCTACCTTTCGAGATGGCGCAGGGAACTGTGAAGGGGACTATTCGCTGTGTTCCTTGATTACAGGCTCATTGAATTAGAGTTTACCTTGTTTCAGCGTCAAAATATTCACAAACATCAACGGCAAAGTTAATTGCATTCGCTCTAAACAAACCAAGTAAATAGTTCATTTAAAGTCAGTACATTTGTACGGAAATCAGAGAACACAATTTATACCACGTGACGGCTAGCGCCGAAAAGGTGGATTCCACGGACCTTCACTGGAGCACATGAATATTCGGCACGAAATAGAGGAGAACTCGAAAAAAACTGGGTCGAGTGTGCATTTCAATGCATTGTGGGAATGTTTTAGAATATGATAAATAGACGCCATCTTGGAAATACGTCCCTATTACCGTCCCACAATGCACTGCAATGCCAACTTTCTCCTTACCATATCACACGGCTGGATGTAAGTCTCTGTTGGTCCTTCATTCTGTTTGTTCTTCAGTATCCTACGTAGCATTATCTCTTGTTTTGTCCGCCATCTTGGTAGATCACTAATAATCCCAAAGAAAGGTTTGGTAGTCAAAGCTTTTAACCCAGACAGAACAGCCTCTTCCAGTCTCCCGCAGTGAGTCAACAGAGCCCCGACGCCCGTGGACGTGATGTCTGGGTTCCAGCTTATGTCAACGAAGGTAAGGTTGGGCATGCTGGTTACCATGGTAGTGACGACTTCGTCTGAAAAAGAGACGACCTTTGAATTTTAAAAAATGTTTTGAAAGAGATATATACTATGTATTGCACACTCTTGCACACTCTTTGATTGCAACGATTTTTTTTACCATTCTCATGACCAAATGCAAATTTGAATGAGAAATAAAATTCGCAAAGAATTTTTTAGTAACGCGACGCCATCATGCTAAGACGGCCTCTAGTTACTTACCTGTAAGTTGACCAACGCTTGAAACATTGAGTGACGTCATAGACTGGCAGTAAATTGAGAGCGTTTCCATGGTGATTCTTGACGCAGTGCACTGACGTAGTGCAAAGCTTTGAAGCCCAGTGCATGACTCGGCCATTGCACATCGACCCCTGTCTGTCAACTCTTCACACCACGATAGGTCCAGATCACGTAACTATGGGAACCAAATAATTTATCACTATTTTGGGGTGTTTAGTCTTTAGCTATTACTGGAGGCAGGAACAATAGAGTCGTTCTACCCTGGGAAACAGAATTCTTTCTCATGTAAATCAGATTAGACAAGATTCAATTGTTCCTGCCTCCTGTCATGGCTGCCATCACGTGATGGTGCAAAGCCTCTATACAGAGAAAGATAGCTAATCATCTAACCTTGTCTCCACATTTCTCGGCCAATGCAAACATTGTGATATCAGTCACAGATGTCTCAGCCAAGGATAGGGTCTTAAGACGTGGACAATCAAGCATGGGGACCACACCTAGATCTGTGACAAAAGCCACGCCTCTCAGGTCGATGCTCTCGAGTAACGGACAGTGGACTGGTAAGGAGAGTAGGGATTGATCCCTCAATTTTTCACAGTCCGTCTGGGAAAAAATGTAAGGGTTATATATAATTGGATGGAAGGGAGAGGAAGCAATGGGATGGGATGGATGGATGAATGGACGGACGGACGGACGGACGGACGGAGGGACGGACGGATGGATGGATGGATAGGATGGATGGATGAAAAAGTGAATTCGAATGGATGAATGGAAGAGGGAGAAATGAATGGACAGCAGGACAAATGCATTGACAGACAAACAAATAATCTCACCAGTGTTAGGGAACGAAGTTCTGGCTGGTTTGATACCATAGCAACTAACGTCTCATCATCGAGCTCCGACCACGACACTGCAAAACTATTCAACGATCTATTCACCGAGAAGAAGAGCTTAAGACAAGCCACGCCGAGTGCTTTACCATGGAAATGTATACTAGTTATGTCCAGTGAACGCAAACGAGGCTTATAGGTCAGTGTCAGTATAAGTGGCTCCTTTCCTTCCTCAGAACGTTCCGTAACGTAGGGAACAGTAAGACTGTCATCCTTAGATGAAGAACTACTTTCAGCGTTTGTATTATAAAAAGAATCAATGCTTGATTCCGACTCGTTTTGTATCCTTCCACAGGAACTTTCTTCACCTCTGGAAGTTTTATGTCCTACATCAGGATTGCCTTCACAAGACAATTCGCTTCCTAGGGTATCTGACTTTTTATTCAGTTTAAAATAATTTTCTTCTTCGGAACCTCGAGTGTCGATACTTAAATTACTCTTCGTAGAAACAGTAACACTGACATCCAATATATTTGAGCCTGTTAACTTATTATCTGGTCCGGAAGCTTCCTTTGTTGAAATATTTGAAATATTTTGTTTTTCGAAGTCTTGAATATTGAGATTAGAATTTTGAACAGAAGCTGAAGAATTCTCGCCATCTAAAATATTTGGATACGTTTCCTTGTCATCTTGAGATAGCATTACTAAGTTTATTTGTTCTAAAGTTAAAGGATTGAGGCTATCAACTCTGCAAGTATCATTGGCAGTGTCATCAGCAGCAGCAACACTGTCATTAGCACCATTACCAACACCAACAGCAGCCTCGTGTGCATAATCATCATCGTCATCATCATCACCACCACCATCATCAGCAGCAGCATCTCTACCACCACTACTACCACCACCACCATCAGCACCATCACAAACACCAACGACAGCCTCATCTGCATCATCATCATCATCATCGTCACCATCATCACCATCATCATCACCATCATCATCTTCAACTTTAAAACCATCAGCATCATCGCCATCACCACCATCATCATCATCTTCATCATCATCATCTGAGTCCATCAATTCAAACATGGCATTGCTAAGGCTAAGAAGGGCATCATTGAAGCCATGCAGAAGAGAAGAACTGTCTTCAGTGCGCCATTCTTGTAAGTTAAGAATATCGGTGAATAGATCATCAGCATCGTCCAATGATTCTCTCTGATTTCCATTATCGATGGCACAACTACCAACGTTACCACTACTCTCACTAATACCATCATGAGTAACAATGATCTTACTATGATCATCACCACCATCACCATCAGCAGCAGCAACACCACCACCATTATCAGCATCATCATCTCCTTGAACACCATCATCACCATCACCATCACAACTGCTAATATGACTCGTAGAAATAGAAGGTTGTTGTAGCACCTTTGTATCATCATCATCATCATTATCTGCATCATCATCACCTTGAACACCATCATCACCATCACCATCACAACTGCTAATATGACTCGTAGAAATAGAAGGTTGTTGTAGCACCTTTGTATCATCATCATCATCATCTGCATCATCATCACCTTGAACACCATCATCACCATCACCATCACGACTGCTAATATGACTCGTAGAAATTGAAGGTTGTTGTAGCACCTTTGTATCATCATCATCATCATCATCAGTTGAGTCCAAGTTCACCAGGGCACTAGTAAGACAAGATATTGCATCACCAAATACCGATGACACAGAATTGACATGTGATGATTTATGCACATCACCCCACATACTATCAAACAGCTCATCATTATCACTACAAGAGTCATCATCTCCGACTTGTTGCCATGCCAACATCCATTCCTCTTCCAATACCTTTAAATCTGATGACTTTGGAGGTCTATGCCTATTGGCTGCAAGAGTACTGGCCAAAGGAAGACCAACAGTGGGAAAACTGAGTGACATTAAATGAATATTATCAGTTTGACTATTATCAGCTTGACTATTCAGAAAATCAACCTCACTTTTCATATCTGTCTTATTTAAATTCAAGTTTTCATTTTCTTCCTCTAACGTGGTTGTTTCAGTCTCCATTGCCTCCTTCCTTGGGAAAATATTTTCTTGAAGTTCATCCTTTCCGTAACTGTCCTGACACCTCACAGGTGTTGAAACCACAAATTCTGTAATTTGACCTTCTGCGGTATCTGAAGTTCCCACACTTTTAGTTTCTGCAATTTTTCCATTTTCATTCAAATCATACTCATATTCCTCAGCATTTGAATCTTCACACTTTTTAAAGATTTCTGTGCTATCAATTTCCGTGATTCCCATTTTTTCATCGTCCACTTTTTCCCCACTTCCATTCAAATGTTTCATATCATCTTCAGCATTCCAACATTCAGAATTTTCTTTTTCTTTAGTAAAGATTTTCGTACTCTCTAGATTTGTAGCTTTTACTTCTTTCTCAATTCTTTCACTTTCTCCACTCTTGCTTGCAGAAAAATCAACCTTCTCGAAATTAGATTTTCCAGAAGTACTTGAATCTTTCATATGAAGATCTGCGTCATAGTATGTACCATTGGTAGATTTAACTGCAGGAAAAGAGTTCCGTAAATGCTCATCTTTTTCTAGGTATGAAGATTGGTTAACACCAGCTTTATTGCTTTTTACAGATATGTCTTGATTTTCTTGATCCAATTCTTCATCATTATCATTATCACTACCACTATCTTCATTCTCTGTCAGTGAAGAAAGAGCTCCTAAATAAGATGAATCAACTTCTTGAACAAACTGAAATGCAGCTTGAGGACTCAATCCGGCTAGGTACAATAATGCAATACAACCCAATCCAGTCCATGAGATGTTGACTGATGTTAACGTTGGTCCACAAAGAGCTACTAGATTTTTTATTGCAGCACTTGTAATTGATTGACAGCCTGAGAGGTCAACACTCGTAAGGTTTTTGCCTCCTTGGAGAGCACGCTGGGATAGCTTGGGGGGAGACTTGGAGGATTTGTTCGGTGGAGAAGATGATGACATGGCAAAGGCTTTGTCAGTGATGTTGTTGCAGCTGGAGATATTGAGGTGTTCTAGTCCTGGACAACACATTAGGATTATCTATGAAAATTAATGAACAAATAATAATTGAATATGAGATGATGGAAGATATCAATCATAATCATGTATCATCATCATGTATCATCATGTATCATCATCATGTATCATTTAAATCATCATCACCATGTAGTATCATAACATAATGATAACACCATCATCACTGCATAAAATTATCATCATCATCAGTATTAGCCTGGCTAGTATCTTAGTATCTTATTACATCCTACCTGTACTCCATCATCTGTCATTATATTGCAGTCTTCAAAAGACAAGTGAGTGATATTAGGAGCATTGTCCTTCAAGCAGCAGTAGAGAACGGGCCGCAGAAGATTCTCACAGGAACTGAAGTCAATGTAGGTCAGATGACTACATCTGTATTCATAACAAAAATATATTATTAATGACTGATAAATAATTATAAAAAATGTGATTGATTTCCATGCATTTTGCATCTGGAAATATCTGGATCACAAAAACAAGACAAGCATTGTATATGCTGCTAATATACACTATCTTTCACCACTGAGGTTCCAAAGGTTTGGGTTGCTGGTTTGAGCCCTGTGGTCACCATATGTAAATTGATTATTTTTGACGTGTTGTTCTCTCCTATGCTACGAGGGTTTTCTCTGGGTTTCCAGTTTCCCTCCCTCCGTAAAAATCAACATCTGAGTTGAGGGTTGTGTGCATAGAACATTGAATGTGTAGTTCCAGAAAATATTCATACCCCCACTACAAAGGGAATTTGTAAAAGGACCCCCCTACCTCCAGGAACTTTCAATTGTCTTCCAAACAAACTCTGAAATTTTGTACTTTCTCTGACCAATTCCATCTGTGGGTGAACTATGAATATTTTCTGGGACTATATACACAATGTAGTAGTAGTGTGTGTAAGTGAAAAGTGCGAAAACGCTATCTAGAACGACTAGAAACTTAACTAAAGGGATTTTTATTTAAGCTGTAACTTTAAGTGAGTTATAAAAAACAGACAGTCAACCTTTCTTACTTGGTTATTGTTTCAATAACTCCATCACAAGTCAATGAACTACAGTCCTTCAACTTCAGGTGCCTCAGATGTTCTGGAGCAAGAACACAAAGTAACTCGTCAGTCAATTCCTTTGGAAACAACTCTGCCACCAACAACAAGATTTCTTCGCTCAAACAAGTTCCTTTTGTTGTCTTCAGCGTTTCTAACAGCAGCTGTCGCTCTATGCAATCCGTAGGCCTGCAGACTAGGGTCCTTACGATGATAGTCTGGGCGACAGATCGCAAGGAGGGAGGTTGCATCTTAAAGAAGAAAGTTTTTTATATTTAGTATGAATTTGTTTGTTTATCCGCCATCTTGGTTTTTGCGGAGAAACATAGGTTGATACTTTATTGGTTCATTGAAATAGTGTCTTGTACCATATATCCAAATGTACACCAAGTATGTCGCCTGAACTGCTAAGGTTTCTGATTTACCATCGAAAAAATACGCTTTCTGTGAGACTTCTTACTATCTGTTGGTGTTATCCGTGTGCAACTATCAATGCACGATACGTCCACGTGTTGCAATTGTCTCTTCATTGAGCACTAAAAATATTACTACGGTTTATACCTTAGTTCCTATCTTGGAGCCTTTGTACTATCTACTGATGATAACGATGATAAGAATGTAAGCGGAAGGTGTGTGGTCCGGCTAGGCATTCAGGACATGGTCCTGCGTAGTCTGTTAAGGGCGGAGGCGTGGTGGCCTCAGGAATTGGCCGTCAGGTCTGAAGTACATACGACGCCACAGCTCTGCAGGTGTCTCGGTGTATGGCTTGTAGCGCTAAAAATTTTAGATCTTTCTTGTTTGTTTTATTCTATCTTATAATAAAATAAATAATAGTATTTTTTATTTATTTGCTAAGGTGGTAGAAAAACATGATAAGCAACATATTGCTTGGGCTGCCTGTGATTGTATTTGCAAAAGAAATAAAATTTGCAAAAAATAATTCAGCTAGTTCAAGCGATTAAAAAAATCAAATCGCAGAATTGACAAAAAGTCACAATGTCCCTCCCCTCCCTTAGTAATATGCTAAATACCAAGATGCTTTGCTGTCTCGCAATGTTTATCAACGCATGCGCTTTGTAGCATAACCGCCATTAGTTTCAGCGTCGGTTTCGATTAGCAACGAACACAAACCTACACGAGAATTTGACCACCTTGATTTAAATACGATTTACTGACGATCTAAACCTCTGATTTTGAAGATATTCACAAGTTAGAATAACCTGAGACTGGTCTAAAGGTCTACGATGAGTTTAGCGTTCAAGACTCCCGATTATGGAAAAAATCGGAGCTCAAAAAGCAAGAAAAAAGAACTCGGTGAAGAACAGAAACAAGAGATCAAAGAAGCGTTCAATCTTTTTGATACAGACAAAGATCAAGCTATAGATTATCATGAATTGAAGGTAAAACTACTTTAATATAACTATATTTTATTCATCTGTGTCGTTGTAATGTGGGAGTTGTAGCGTGCTTGGATTTGAAAGCTGCTAATTGTTCACGTTCTCGAAACAGTTGGTTCCTTTTGTTAGCTAAATGACACTAGTTGTCTCCTTTGTATCTAACACTTTGCGTCTTCAAAGGAGAGTTTAATAGACTCCCTACTACTTTACAATTATCACTAGCTATTACTTTCAACAGCACTCAAGAAATAATTGCTAAAAATCGTCTTTAAATTCATTTTTGAAGTGATTTCACAACGAAAATAACTTAGGATATTTCTTTAATTAGCTTAAGTATTTGATTTTGAGTGATTACTTTCGAAATTTTAATCCTTTCTGTGTCAAAATCCTTGACACTGCCCTACACATATTCACCTTTGCGTAAATACGTTCGAAAAATACTAAATTTGCTGTTTTTTGGGGAAGCACTTAGCTAACAGTAGAGGAAGAGTTCTTTTTTTCAACAACTATTTGGTTGTGGTTGGAGACGTTGTTTGTTTAGATACAGGTCTGCTTTTTGCTTTTGTTCGTGGTTTTAATTGTTGTGGAGCTTGTGCTCATTTGTTATTCTGAGTAGGGGGATTACTTTAAAACTTCAGCTAAGTTTGAAGATTTTATAAACTTCTTATCATACTCTGTCTGGATATATCTGTGGAACTACTAATGTATTATGATGATGGTTCTTTAATCTATAACTCATTTCGTGTTATGTAATAGGAGAAAGATTTGTTGTATAGATGCTGAACTAGACTCTGCCATGCATTGACCATTTTCTTAACATTAGTTCATTTTTTAAAACAACATAAAACATACGAGCAAAGTCATATTATGCTGTGCACAGTTTTGAAAAATCTTTTTAAACCACCTAGCTTGTAATCCTGAATAAAATAATGCTTTGTGTACAGTATAGTCAGTTTGCCAAAGACACAGAAGTAATCATGTAAGTTTTTGAAACTTCTGAAATGTGTACATGCATAGTGGGGTAAATGTGTTCATACAACTTGATTAATCTGTCCAAATTTTTGTATGCATAGGAATATAAAATGTGCATGCAATTATGTCTTTGTAGTGTAATATAAACACATTAGGAGTTGTAGAGGAAGAGAGTTATAGAACTCACAGATGGTATCTCAAAATGACCTCTGGGCTTATCTAAGTCAGGGCACGGCTAACTCACAGATCGAACCCTGAAACAACCTCTGGACTGAACTAAGTCAGGGCATGGCTAACTCACAGATAGAACACTGAAACAACCTCTGGGCTTGTCTAAGTCAGGGTACGGCTAACTCGCGGATCGAACCCTGAAACGACCTCTGGGCTGACCTAAGTCAGGGCATAGCTAACTCACAGATAGAACACTGAAACAACCTCTGTGCTGATCTAAGTCAGGACATGGCTAACTTACAGATAGAAACCCTGAAACAACCTCTGGGCTGATCTAAGTCAGGGCATGGCTAACTCACAGATTGAACCCTGAAACAACCTTTGGGCTGATCTAAGTCAGGGCATGGCTAACTCACAGATTGAACCCTGGAACAACCTCTGGGCTGATCTAAGTCAGGGCATGGCTAACTCACAGATTGAACCCTGAAACAACCTTTGGGCTGATCTAAGTCAGGGCATGGCTAATTACTCACAGATAGAACCCTGAAACAAGCTCTGGGCTTATCTAAGTCAGGGCACTGCTAACTCATGGATGGAACCCTGAAACGACCTCTGGGCTGATCTACTGTAAATCAGGGCAAGCAGCTAACTCACAGATAGAACCCTGAAACAACCTTTGGGCTGACCTAAGTCAGGGCACAGCTATCTTACAGATCAAATCCTGAAACAACTTCTACAGTATTAAGTTAGAGCATGGCTAATTACCAACAGATGGAACACAGTAGCACGGCACCTTATTGTGAGGAAGCAGTGTCTTTCCTTAATGGTTAATTAGAGGGTGAGCTTTGTTAGCTGGTGTATTGACTTTACAGAGAGATCTTATGCAGATTATCAAGTTTATTACTTAGTAGCTTTGAGGCTTTCGCATTCAGACATTTTATCCGTAATCTTACACTTAATTTAACTATATCAATTGATTTTAGTTTCGATTCCTGCTCTATTTTCTTATGATATTCTATTCTTTTCTTACGTGGAACCAGGTTGCGATGAGAGCTCTAGGATTTGATGTAAAGAAAGCTGATGTTCTAAAAATAATGAAGGACTATGACCGGGAATCAACAGGAAAAATAGCGTTTGATGATTTCAATGAAGTCAGTAAGTGAACAGTAATTGTAAAACATTAGTGCATGTGTTAAAAAGCATTGTGTTAGCAGGTTCAAGTCTTGCCTGGCTTGGTGTTGTATGTGAGGAACATTGTTTGTTTTTTTTTTTTTTGTTCTCTCCTGTGCTTCAAGGGTTTTCTTTGGTTTTCCTTCTTCTAAAAAAAATACAATTGGAATTTGAGCAACTGTCGTGGAAATACCACTGTCAAATCCTATTCATTCATTTGTTCATCCTTTCTCTCTCTCATTTATTCATTTATTTGTCCATTTTCTCTTAGATTGATTGATTGATTTATACATCTCATCTTATTTATTGTTCTGACTGAATGTTAGACTTTGGAGGTCCTCTGAAAAAGAATCCATAAAGATACTTCTGAAACCCCACCTCATAATTTCATCTGCTCATACAGGCACTCACTCCTTAATTCCTTTACTAATAGACGACTTGCACTAACAGGTCACGTGATCCTCCCCCCCCCCCCCCCCCCCCCCTATTAAAACGAGCAGTTTTGTCAAAATAAAAAACAGAAATGAAAAGAGCATATAGGCATTAGTAGGGAGGCGGAGTTTCAGCTCATAATGAGCGAAACAGAAGAAATGGCATTAGATATAAATATGAATGTTTTATAAGGATTTGTATGGTGAAATGCGCTGGATGTCAAAAGCTTACCAGCCAACACTTTTCCCATACAAATCCTTGTAAAATATTTGATTCTATATTTAATGTCATTTCTCCTATAGTCAACATTTTGAGCTGAAACTTCGCTGTCTCACTAAAGTTGAGGTGCTCTTTTCATTTTAAGTGGCTGGGGTCACATGACCCGTGAGTGCAAGTTGTCTATTCTTTCATTCTCCGACTTATTTATTCACTTACCCACTATTTTCATGTAATTAATGATAAATTTATAATCATAATTTTACACCTTCTCATTAATCCCATATAGGTAACTGTCCAATGATTTTCTTAATTGGACAGGTCTTGTTGATATGGGATTAATTAGGCAGCTATATAACTAATAGGTAATGGGATTTCATGCTCCCCAATCAAGAAATAATTAGAATCGAAAAATTCCTCTGACTGCCAAATAGGACTCGGCCTACGGCCTCATCCAATTTTGTCAGTCCTCTGAATTTCCCTCGTCCAATTATTTCTTAATTGGACATCATGGAGTCCTATTACATATACTAATAATACAATAAATTATATGAATAATAATTTTTTTTGAATGATATTCTCAGTGACTGACTGGATGTTAGATAGAGACCCCCAAGAAGAGGTATTCAAAGCATTTAGATTATTCGACGATGATGACAGTGGTAAAATCAGTATAAGAAATTTACGCAGAGTTGCTCGAGAGCTGGGTGAAAACATGACAGATGAGGAACTCAGAGCCATGATTGATGAATTCGACAAAGACGGCGATGGAGAAAGTGAGTTATGAAAGTCTTCAAGTATTTATAAATTTTATTGATCCCTGAATTAAACAATATCTGAGTTGGTCTGAGTCAGGGCATGGCTAACTCACAGATTGAACCCTGAAACAACCTCTTGGCTGATCTAAGTCAGGGCATGGCTAACTCACAGATTGAACCCTGAAACAACCTCTGGGCTGATCTAAGTCAGGGCATGGCTAACTCACAGATTGAACCCTGAAACAACCTTTGGGCTGATCTAAGTCAGGGCATGGCTAACTCACAGATTGAACCCTGAAACAACCTCTGGGCTGATCTAAGTCAGGGCATGGCTAACTCACAGATTGAACCCTGAAACAACCTCTGGGCTGATCTAAGTCAGGGTATGGCTAACTCACAGATAGAACCCTGAAACAACCTCTTGGCTGATCTAAGTCAGGGCATGGCTAATTCACAGATAGAACCCTGAAACAACCTTTGGGCTGATCTAAGTCAGGGCATGGCTAACTCACAGATCGAACCCTGAAATGACCTCTGGGCTAATCTAAGTCAGGGCGACCCAATAGGATAGACATCCTCTAGCTTGGGTATTTAATGTTTTTTTCCATTACAGACACATGATATACCATTATAATAAAGTAGTGTATAATTTCTTTGGTTAGCAAATTGAATATTAACACCTGAATATGGATACAACTCAAACAAAGAATCTTATTCTCAAGAGAATGACTCCAATTAAGGAGATCCATTTAGGATTATATTTCAGTCAAATATTCATAAATGTTTTTTTAAATCTTTTCTTTCTTTTTCTAGTCAACGAAGAAGAATTTCTCGCCATCATGACAGGAGACACTTGATGACTGAATATTCTGCCGCTAAAGATTTGTACATTTTTTATTCTTGTACAGTTATGTTTAACCCAAAAGCACTTTTTCAAAACCCATGTAAAAATCACACGACTCAGAATTGCCCCCAAAAGCATCAGGCTAGAGTGCACACCAAATATCTGGGGAAAACTTATAAGAAATTGCACAAATTTGCACTAGAAACTATTAAGGTCAGTAGATCATAGACGTACGAAACTTTGCAATAATTTGTACAATTTTGTTAGTTTTGTTTTTCGCAGATATAGGGTCGAGTGCATACTATGTAGAGCGGACGCAATTAAACCGTGAAATAAAATCAAACTAAATACTAACTAATAGTATCTATTTAGTAACTAATAGTTGCTATCACTCAACCAGAACATTCATCATACAAAGACAAATACACAAGAGACCATTTGTGTCTTTTGTTTAATAAATGTTCTGGTTGAGTAATAGTGACTGTTAGTCACTAAATAGATACTAGAGTCTATTAGTTAGTATTTAGCTTGATTTTATTTCACGGTTTAATTGCATCCGATCTATCTGAAAAACTTCATAAGAATTTGCACAAATAGACCTTATTCGTGGTGTGACAATGTTTTCCCAATTAAGCGGGACAAACCTCTGGGGGAATGAAGAGCTATTGTATTGAAACTCGTCGGGATATCACCGTTATTCCTTTCGTATCCTTTGGGATACTCATGAATTTTTCAAAGAGTAAAAACAAAAGAAAATGAATCCCCTGGAGGTTTGTCACGCTGAATTGGGAAAACATTGTCACACCACGAATCAGGTCTACTAGTAAGTACAAAACGTTTTCACTGATATATGGTATGCACTCTAATGATCAAAGTTAAGGTGCTTTTGGCTTTTCATTAGTTTGTAACTAAGATAATGTAGACTTTTTTAACGGATGCTAGCTTTAGCCATCTTGAATTTCTATTGTTCTAATCAAGAAATAATGGGATGCCGAAGGGGCAGCTATTGAAAAAAATTATAGAACTATGTGCATGCAGCGGTCAGGGTGTCTTTAAGGCCGGTTTAGACGGTACGATTTTCGCCTACAACTATCGTATACAACACGCTCGCGTTTGTCGTAGGCGAGTTGTAGGCTTGATTTACACGCTACGACTCGAGTTGTAGGATGGCGCGAGCGTGTTTGATACGATAGTTGTAGGCGAAAATCGTACCGTCTAAACCGGCCTTTGTACAAATTGATCGTATTCAATGAGAAGAATACCTAAAAATCAATACACCAGTTTTGCATTCGATGCATACTACTGTATTAAGTAAGAACCCTGCTGTCAATCACATGCTGTCGTCATGCCAACAAAATGCAACGCATTCAAATTCCTGTATTCTCTACTTTCACATCCACATAATGCCTTGCGTCTTTGAGGGGTAACCAATCAAAAAAACTGTCCCAAATTGAAAGGTTTCTTAATTGAATTCATACTATACCTGCTTTTATCTGTACAATACTGATTATCAGTTTGTTCCAAGTTATTTTTGCGTGTACAGATCATCAAGAGTTTTGGTCTTACAGAAAATGTATTGACTTACGAAAAAATGTTTAAAATTTACCTTAAACGTCTTCAAGCTTCTATTGTTTTTTTTGTTTTTTACTTTTTCATTTTCTTTTTTTGGATACCAAACAAGGTATTTTCAACATTGTCTGACCAGCCTTCAGCAAAATAAGTGGGTTTTTACCCTCTGGTTACCCCCCAAAGACGCAAAATATTATGGAATGTGAAAGTAGAGAATAAAAATCTGCGACTCTTTTCCTTGTGAAAATGTAGCTGAGTATATTGAGAACGGTGATGCTTACTGCAAATGTGAATTGATTGAGAAGCAATTCAAAAAAACTGTCAAACTAGAGCTTTCATTTCCTCAGTTTTTTTCTAAACTGAGTAGATAAGATAACCTAGTGATGAATAGTATTTAGTTTCAATATCTTCGAGTATTGATCCTAGCTTACGAGTCAACATCCATATTATTTACACCAATATCTTATACATATTTATATCTTTTTTCTTATATTTTATTTGAGGTATAGTGTACATATATGCTTCAATGCCTTATGATTTTTTTTAGGTTTAATTTTATAAAAAAACTGCGGGAAAATTGCATAATTAAAAAAAAATGAAATTAGTCCCTATCGGTGTTTAAAGTGTAGAATAGCGACTTCTGATACAGGAAATGTAAAATGACATATTCAGAGTGCTATAGAGTTGATGCTTTCAAACCCTTTTAGCTTTATCTAACCGTTAAAAGTTTCTTCAAATCTAGCCTTTTCTCTTCACATAAATAATAGTCATAATTATAGTCAAAGTACGAATGATTTTCTAGTTAGAGTGCTTAAATTTTGTATTAGATTTATAGATGATTTTAACGTCGATGAAATAAATAATGATATTTTTCGAAATAACCATGTTTTTTCTTTCTGATTTTTGTTATAATTTAACTGTTTTGTTCTGTCTTGTTTCATTTTTATTTATTTTATTTTTATTATTATTTTTATTTTTATTTATTTATTTATTTATTTATTTTGTCCTTTTATTTATTTTTTCTTTCTTCCTGTCTTAATTTCTTTCTTCCTTTCACTTCGGTACTCGCTTTTGTTTTTTTATCGTTTCTTCCTTCATTTGTTTCTCTTTGTTTTGTTTTCGTTTTTTTTTCCTTTTCATTTTCCTTTTCTTCCCTCGTGGTTTTCGCTGGGCGCTGTCACCGGAAGTCAAGTCCACATCGAAATGGCTTCCTGACTAAATGCAGTAGTGTGCTTACAAATGGCTTCCTTTTGATAAGCAGGCATTCAAAGTGGAATATTTTCTTTGCTTTGCCAAACTTATTAGAAATTTAAATTATTTCCTCTCCTTTCCTCTCTTAAAAAGGTTCTGTAAGATAATATCGTTGCATTTGTAGTATCTCGTTTGATCTTTATCCGATGTTCAGGATATACAAGATAATCTTTTGTTTCGGAAAAGTCCAAAACATGTCATCAAAATTAAGCCATTTCCAACTTCCTTTTGTACATAATACAGTCGCCGACCTTATTAGATTTTGTAGTCAAAGTTTTCACCTCGCTTTCAGCAGTAATTAAATAAAGCTTCTTCAAAAATTTTTGCTAAAAGGACTTTGTCGTTTCGCATTTTTAGCTGTCAACGAAAATTTGATTTCTAACTCGCTTTCCGGTCTTCGACGAACGCTAAAGATCCCACAATTTTTCAGTTTCAAAACTTAAAGTAGAAAGCAAAGCTGCATGATCAAGTATTTAAAAGAAAAGAAAAAAGTGACCAATATTTATAGTATTCTCGACCAAAACGTGCTTCCTTAATCGGTACTCTTCATCTCGGCGTTTGCTCGGAAACCTGTTGTATTGTCATTCATGTGCTTTTCGAGTCAAAATATTAACTCTTTACAAAGAAGTATTCACAAAAGGCTACTTTATTTCATATTAGCATCTTATTCAGACATTTTTGAATTATGGCCTTCGTTTTTCTTTTGAAATAGCGTTTCAAAATGACTATTTTAGTTTGATTTTGAGTGCAATTCGTCTTAAAAGAGACGCGTTGTCTTGCTAGATGACAATTGTATTACACTGCTTAGTAAAGCGAGAGAAAAAGATATAATTAATTTAACGAAATTAAAATATATTTGTCTTTATTCCGAATGTTTGTAAACTGTATTCAAGTTTACAATAATATTTTTAAACGATAATATGTTGCCAAAAACCCTCAAATTTATCGATAATTTATGTAAAATTTCAACGTATTTCTTCAAATTTTTGAAGCTTTTTACTCTTAGTGACGAAGTTTTCAATTTTAATAAATTATAGAACATTTACTTCAGAGACAGAATTCTGTTCCAGACAAGCCATATAACTCCTAGCTATAAAAATAGCCGGGAAACGTCTGAAATAGTTTATATTTTATCACTCATTGTTTAGAAATGAAGACCGAACAAACATGTTTTAGAAACCCATTTAAAAAACTAAGATTGAATGATATTTTGATACTATTGCTTTTAGTGAGTCATAACTTTATTCTAAGTGCTTAAATTCTTTTTGTGTGTTCTAATATCATTAGTAATTCTCTTTAGGCCAAACTATTTAAAGGCGTTAAAATGAGAACCAATTAGGATAATTTTTTACTTAAGTTTCTGCTCTAAGACTTTATAATATAGGGATATTGTCAAAAAGAACGTAAGTATGTTATTTGTGTGTGACAATATATTAAAGTCTGAGTGTTTTGTTTTTAAACTATGAGTGGTAAAACAAAATCATATATTTTTTTGGTTGAGTACTTATTTTTGAGACAAGAAACTGAGAAAGGAAGAAAAGACGAAAGAAATGAAGAAAGAAAGAAAGAAAGAAGGAAGGAAAGAAAGAAAGAAAGAAAAAGAATGAATGAATGAAAGAAAAAGAATGAATGAAAGATAGAAAGGAAGTAAAGTAATGGAAAGAAATGGAAAGAAATAGATAAAAGGGTAAAGATCGAAAAAAGGAAAAGAAAAGCGAAAGAAAAATTTAGAACTAACATCTAAAATTGAAGCGTTAACTCTTGATATGATCGATTCCCCCCAAACCTCTTTTCGTGCTACTCTCAAATTAAATCAACTGAAAAAATTCAAATCTCGTATGATCCACGTCTCAATAAAATTCTGTCAAAAAACAAATCATATTGATTCCTTTCCATTAAAGTTATTCAATAATTGATAACCTGGGTCTCTAAGTTTTTAGTGTTTACTTTATTTGGACAGCTGGAAGGGCTTTTGCGGGTTTTTTTTTTAGCGTAGTCTCATGAATATTAACGAGCACGGCGCACGCAAGCTCGTAGTGCATCTCCAAGGCCCACGCTTTTCAATTCACGTTCAAAACGTGGCATAGGATCGAAACAGGAGAAGTTAATTCTACCATATTCGTTCTAACACAGCACAAAAAATTTATGATAGATAATCTCTTTTGAGTACTTTTTTTTCGGTCACTGTTAAGCTTATTTAATTTGAGGGACACCAACTGTGAAATGGCCATTCAAGAGAATTTTATTTTGTATTTGATTTTGGTATCGATTGCTCATTTGGATGGCGTTCTTGCAGCCGATTTTGATCTCTGTGGATTGGGAGATATCACCTCGAAGGATGGAAGTATTTTCTTCAATATTTCTGAGGTTGGCTCGGAAGGCGAGATAGAATGTCGACGTTTGATTCATGTAGACAAAGGACATGTGAGACTAACTATAAACACGAGCGAGGCGGTCTTCCAAGGGAAAAATATTTTGCAGGTGTTTGATGGCGGATTTAATGCTCGACAACTCAACTCCGAGGGCCCAAAAGGACAAATAACCTACGAATCGTCTGGGAATGTTATGGCAATTCTCCTGAGGGTAGAAAAATCAGCGAAATCAACAGAAAATATTGTTCGTCGTGGAACATTTATTTCACTACCATTTCAGACCACGTGCGCTTGTGGTGGCATTCAAAACGGCGTTCAACAATGTTGGGAGTCGTTTGGTGTGAGAAAATGTGAAGCTACTTGTAAAAATGGATTCGTAGACTTGACAGAGTCGACTGGTAACTTCTCGTGCAGTTTATTGAATGGAAAATGGGATAAAGATCTTGATGGTTTTGGTTGCCAATCGACCATTTTGCCGTCTGTCGTGTTTCGTCTAAATCTAACATTTGCGAATGCTTCCCTGTGCACAGCATCGACCAAGGATAACATTTCTACGTTTTTCAATGAATATTTTAAAGACAACAAAAATATCTCAGCAAATGGACAGTGTTTTGGACAACATAATGCCAGTAACTGCACGGTTATTGAGTGTGTTGAAAATGATAATTCGTCTTTTGTGTCTATCACAATAGAGGATAAATCCATTACGAAGTCAAAATCCGTGGAAGAAAAACCGACTGTCGTCGATCTATTTACCGTTTATAATTCAACTTCCAAGGGTATCGAAGAACAATTATTTGCTTTCATTAATAACATACTTAAGAACACTTCGGCTTTAAACAAAGCTGAAAACAACGTAGAAAGACAGTGTCCTAGTGGATTGTTTTTGTTTCTCAATGCAGGTGATATTGGTCATCCTGTGTGCTCTAAGTGCCCTGCTGGTAGGTTTTACAGCGCCTTCAAGTGTGAAAAATGTCCCAATGGTACGTTTTCTTTGGAGGGCTCCGTGACCTGTTCTCCTGACGAAAGCCAAAAGATCACCCCTTCATCTAAAGACTTGTGCAAGATTTATTGTTCAGTTGGAAAAGGGTTAAATCTGACGACCGGTTTTTGCCAGTGGTGTCCTTACGATACCTATCAAAATAGTACCGACGTGCCTAATGTCAACTGCTCTGCATGTCCCAAAGGAAAAATGACCCCATATCCAGGGGCCACAGGTATGGATCAGTGTTATGTGCCTTGTAAAAAGGGGACATTTTTCAGCTTGAAGGATCAAAAATGTCTGTCTTGTCCACTGGGGACTTACCAAGAATCAGGAAATCATTTGTTTATGAGGTGCAAAAACTGTGGCCTAGGTAAGGTCACTTATGAGAATGGTAGTACAGCCCCAGATTATTGTGTGACCTCGTGTCCAAAGGGACGTTATTTGGACTCGACGACAAGCCAGTGCCTCGAGTGTCCTCTTGGAAGCTACCAAGACAAAGTCAACCAGTTGAATTGCACACGATGCCGAGATGGAACCTTCACTCTTAAAAATGGTTCTATTGAACGAAACGACTGTATCAAAACGTGCCTCATGGGCACTTATTTCGATGTGCAAAACCAATCCTGCATTGAGTGCCCGGTAGGGACCTACATGGATCAGAATGGGCATTTAATCTTATCTTGCATAAAATGCGCGGGAAATAAAACAACGCAAGGACATGGCGCAATAAATGAATCACAGTGCTTAGGCAAGTGTGATGTTGGAGAATATCTCAATACCCAGAACAACTCTTGCTCCAAGTGCCCGGTAGGGACCTACATGGACCAGAAGGGCAACTTACTGCTTTCCTGTATTAAATGCGTCGACAATAAAACCACGCATGTAGAAGGCGCAGGAAACGAAAACCACTGCCTTCACAGATGTAAACCTGGAGAATTTTTCGTTGCTGAAAATGCCTCGTGTCCCAAGTGTCCCTCGGGAACTTTCATGGAACAAAATAATCATTTGATAAAATCATGCAACAAATGTGGTGCCAATCAGACAACGCAAAATGAAGGCGCAGTTGACAAAAGCCAATGTATTGATACGTGTGGAAAAGGTGAATATTTTAGTGTTAAGAACAGTTCCTGCGCGCTGTGTCCGTTGGGAACGTACATGGACGAAGGTGGTCATTTGAGGCTCTCGTGCAAAACGTGTGGAAACAAAAACGCAACGTACAAAAAAGGTGCAGTGAGCGAAAACCAATGCATGATAGAATGCAAAGTTGGACAATATTTCAATTCGACTACGTCAACCTGTGAGGCATGTCCTAAAGGATCCTACCAAAACAAGACAGCTCAGGAAACATGTCTTTCGTGTCCCCCCGGAATGAGCACTACGTCCGCAGGAGAAACAAGTGTCCTTGCTTGTGTTAAGTACGTGTGCGGACGGGGGAAGTACGTTGAGAGTACAGGAAATTGTCAACTTTGTCCAAATGGAACTTACCAGTCAGCTGTCAATCACACGCTGTCGTCATGCCAACAGTGTCCCAGTAATATCTCCAAGGTTCAAGGTGCAACGAATCTAAGCTCCTGCATAAAAATCTGCGATTCTTTTCCCTGTGAGAATGGAGCTGAGTGTATTGAGAAGGCAGATGCGTACTGCAAGTGCCCGCGTGGGCTGACGGGTAAAAGATGCGAAGTGATTGAAAAGCAAGACGAGTTAATAAAACTTCAGATGGGTGTTCGCTTTACTTCCTTGCATTGGAGCGAACAGCTGACAGATAAGACGAGCAGCGAGTATCGTGGAGTCAAGTACCGTATCGAGAATTCTTTGAGGAACGTTTTCATTGATGATGAATCCTTTGTTGGCGTCCAGGTGAGTTTATGAGTTTAAGAGATTGATTGATTGATTGATTGATTGATTTATATATTTATGTATATATATATATATATATATATATATATATATATATATATATATATATATATATATATATATATATATATATATATATTATTTATTTGTTTATCTATCTATCTATCTATCTATCTATTTATCTATCTATCTATCTATCTATTTATTTATTTATTTATTTATTTATTTATTTATTTCACATATTAACATTAATTTGAAATAAAAAGATATAACTAGCTAAAAACTAGTGTGAGCTGCGTCGGTGTTTCTAATGAAACAGTAATGATGAAAAGCTAAAAGTAAGTTTTTTCATCTTTTCACGGTGTATAATTTACCTTTTCATCATTAATTTGAAATAGTTTAGTCGTTATTACAGGGATAAGGATGGACGAGTAGTATGTAGAGCTAATTATAGTAAACAATATATGTGCAAAGATTGTGCACTTTTTGATAAAAGCATGGGAATTGGGCTGAAATAGGTTTTCAGGCTGTATATTGGATTGTGATATGGAGCCAGCTTCCTAAGTTTTCTTAGGGGGGGTTTCAGGGCTGTTGTCACTTGGTAAACCGAAAGTGACAAGAAGCTGACCGGAAGTATCTGAATCCAATGTATTTTGTCAGAAAATGAAGAAAAAACAAAATGTTATTAGCAAATTTGTCTATTTACGTAGTGGTATGTTTTTTTCTTTTTTATTCAAAGCATTTGGCCCATACCGGAAGTGATTTGGCTTAGGCTATACCCGACACCAGGGGAAAACGTTTGCGCATGCGTGCACTTCAGCACGTTTTCTAAGAATTTTGAAGAGTTTGAGTGAGAAAATAAATGTTTGTTTTCTCCAAGTATACAAAAAAGTTCGAGAATATACTTTTGTCAGACCAAGATACTTTATTAACAAACACAATATGAAAGAATTAGTCTTAAGTTTCAAGCATGGACACTAAGTTTTGACATTTTGTGAAGTCCAATTTATCGGACATGTTTGAAAGTCAAATTTACGGACTCAGAGAATTCGCAGAAGTTTTTCGCTCGCGTCGCTATACCCATAATAATTTGGGGGATAACCAGAGGAAAAAACCGCACTTATTTTGCTAAAGGCTGATCTGACAATGTTGAAAATATCTCGTTTGATATCCAAATATAAAATGAAGTAACACAGAAACAGATGGAAGCTCGAACAAGTTTAGCAAATTTTAAATACTTTTTCGTAAGTCAATACATTATTGAAAAACATATCCTCTTAATGCCATTAATGCCGGTCACTTGGACTAACATTCACCGTGGCAACCAGGACACACCCTTTTAACTTTATTTTACTGCACATTCATTGTTTTAACAGGTGAATAAATTAGTAAAAGGAAGCGTCATCGCGAACTTTGACCTCTACATGAATGAGAACGCGTCAGTCGTTCCCGCCAAAACTTTACAAATAGCAGTAAAGCATGGATCTATTGGTGGGCTTGCTGTGGACGCAGAGTATTTGAGTATCAAGCAGGTTACGTGTGATCGAGCTCTTGGGATGGAGAACGGGCGAATCAAAGATGAACAGATCAGTGGTAGGTTGAATGGCAAGTGATATGGACTTTTTTGGTTATTTAAGGTCGGTCTGTTAGTCGGTCATTTTGTGGAACGTTCTACCACGCATCCATCCATCCATGGATCCCTACATCCATCCATTCATCCATCCATCCGTCCGTCCGTCCGTCCGTCCGTCCGTCCGTCCGTCCGTCCGTCCGTCCGTCCGTCCGTCCGTCCGTCCGTCCACCCACCCATCTATCCCTCCCTCAATCCTTCCCTCCATCCATCCATCCGCTCACCCATCAATCCACCCACCCATCCATCCATCCACCCATCCATCCATCTACCCACCCATGTATTTCTTCATTTTCTTCTCGCTGATTATATGAGCTATTTCATCCTCTCATTCTTTATTCAAACAGCATCATCCAAGTCAGCAAATCAACACGCAAGTCGTGCTCGACTGAACAGCCCCAAGGGATGGCACGCTAAGGAAGTTACCTCAAAAAATTACATCCAGGTCCGTTTCCATAGCAACGTCAACGTCACTGCCATAGCAACGCAAGGTGATGCAGTTGGTTCATTCGTGACAGCCTATGTATTGTCGTACAGTACGGATGGTGACGTGTGGATGGACATCAAGGAATCCATTAATAGCACTTTCGCTAAGGTAGGATTTGAATTTTGATTGGGGCCTGTTCCAATGACAGGGTTCGTGCTACTCCTTAAACTCCTTGAAAACTCCTTGAATTTAATTCACGTTTTCAAGGGCACTTGAAAAGCTCTTGAATTTTATGATTTTAGCAAAACTCCTTGAAAACTCCTTGAATTTTTGCTTTGATCATTACTTGCATGGTTCTAAAATAGATCTAGTCAGAAAGATTGAAAAATCTGAAAGTCGGTCATGTGCAACCTCCATGTAAAACCTTGGCATAGTTAGCTGAACATACTCCTTGAAAATTCATTTTTGGGTCCTTGAATACTCCTTGAAAACTCCTTGAATTTTAAATGGTTACTTCGGCACGAACCCTGCAATGAGTACTGTCATTGTGAAGCCCCACCGCTGGACTGATCAAAGTCAGGGCAAAGGTACCATTTTTTTTTGAGGAGGGGAAGGCTGAGGCTTCAGAGGGAGGACATGAGTTAAAATTTGGAAATTTTGTGGAGAGTCAAAGCTTTATATTTTGACGAAAGCAGTTTACTTTTTGACTTAAATTAATAGGAGGGTCATGATTGTTTTACTGAGTGAAAGTGGTAGGGCTACAGCAATTTTTAAAAATTATTCTAAGAATCCTTCAGCCCTCCCCCCACCCCCTCACCCCAGTAAAAGATGACTTCGTATTTTCCGTTAATATAATGTCTTTTGATAACTCATGTTACAATAAATCAATGCTTTATTTAAAAGAAAAGACTAAGAATGTTACTGTGTTGAATCGATTGGGCAAAGCAAAAAAAAAAAGAAAAAAGGAAAGAAAGAAAGAAAGAAAAACAGAAAAGAAAAGAAAAGAAGAAAATGAAGAAATGGTATCTTTATACGTTGGGATTTTAATCTAATTGCAAAAAAAAAAAAAAAAAAAAAAAAATCGATTCAATGTGCCATACCCCCGAGACATCCGCAGAGCTGGGGCGTCGTATGGACTTCGGACCTGACGGCGATTAAATCCTTCTGCCCTTGGGTGTACGAATTACGCAAGAAAATGTTCTAGCCGAAGCATCAGGGGAGAGACCAGCCGGGCCCCAGACCATATCGGCTAATCCCTTGCATCTCTGCCACGCACGGAATCGGTTGAAAATATAATGTAAAAAAGTCTAGTCTATTCGGTGCATTGTTTTCACGGCTATTGTTATGCTGATTCACCTGGAACCGTGGTGCAGTGGAAAAAACTTGGACATTCAAGATACTAGGTCAAGCCCGTCTGAGGAGGGTTTGCAGCTGGATGGGTGACCTTAACATTATTCCTACTCACGGTTTTGCTCCTCACTTTTACCTTTTTTTTTTTTTTTTTTTAATTCACTTATTTCTTCTTCTTCTCTTCCTCCTCCCTAGAAAAATGGAATAGATACAGAATATTTCTTTTTTGGTCGTCATAACTGATTCCTGTCCACCCAAATGCTTTGCGCATGGCCAATCAGATCTTCTAGCGACACATTAGTACCTAGTCCTGCATTCGTTTCTGCCCGTCCGAGGAGTGCGTTACTTTAAGAGGAAATTTTTTTCAATAACGAGCAATAATAGCAAAAAGCCGCGTCTAAAACTAGACTTTCGTATGAGTTTTGATCCAATTTTCGTTTTGGGTTAACACACAAAAAACCTTTTTTAAACCGTTATAAACTGATGTATTATGATAAAATGCCTGTTTGAAGCGGTATTTTCAATTGTACAAAGATGTTTTGTTGCATTTGTAGTATATGCTTTGTCAGGCTTTTTTATAGAAAATATATGGGAAATAAACGAATGAAGGCCTAAACCTCACTTTCGAATAAAATATTTGCTTTGGGTTAACACTTTGATTCCACTTTCAACGGTCACCTCCACTTCCAAACAAGTTAAACTTTCTGAATAACAAGATTTTAGCCTTGTACAACAGCCTTTCTTCAAGAAAATAGTTTTTGGCGCTCACTGCTTGAATACAAAAAGAATTCTCTCTTAATATCCCTAATTAGTTTCTGTCTTTCCGTTTTTCCACCTCCAGAACTTCACGGCTAACAACGATACAAATACCATCGTCAAAAACATCCTTCCCGAACCAATCACACTAGTCAAGTACATCCGGGTAATCCCTGTATCCTGGAGCAACGCTACAGGCATGCGCATTGAGGTCTATGGATGCATTACGGATCCGATTCTCCCGCCTGAGGAAATTCCAACAACTTTTCCTAAACAAACGCTCATGACAGAGCCAAAAGTTAAAGCAGTCGCCTCGAATAAAGACGAATACTCGTGGGGGAAATATCTAGGGATTACGTTTGGTTTGTTGATGGTCGTTGGATGTTTGCTAGCTTTTTTCATGTGGTGGAGAAGCTCGAAGAAGAAGGAACAAAAAGAGAAGGCGCCGTTGGTTATGACCAAGCTACACGGAAACGAGTACAAAGTCATCAATAAGAACGATGATTTAGAATATGACGAAAATGCAGTGTGAAGCGTTGTTTTCGTTTCTCCGGAACTTGAAGCACTGAACTCTTTAAAGCCTTTTCAGGGCTTGGTACGTGACTCATTGGTCTTCTGAAATAACTACTTTTTTTAGTCTAACGTAGTGATAACGAACTAATTTTTTGTGTTCATCATGATTGAGTTTGAGAACGGAAAGATTTCTCATTAGCTTTCTAGTTATATACACCAACATGGCCGCCATGTCTTTGTCATTTGGATCATTCAGTTATGACGTCATCACCGCCATGTTGGTGTACGTTAACATACGATTTCTCATTAGCTTCTCTAGTTATTTGCACCAACATGGCTGCCATGTCTTTGTCATTTGGATCATTCAGTTATGACGTCATCACCGCCATGTTGGTGTACGTTAACAAAAGATTTCTCGTTAGCTTCTCTTGTTATGTACACCAACATGGCCGCCATGTCTTTGCCATTTGAATCATTCAGTTTGCTTCCATGTGACGTCACCGCCATGTTGGTGTACGTTAACAAAAGATTTCTCGTTAGCTTCTCTTGTTATGTACACCAACATGGCCGCCATGTTTTTGTCATTTGGATCTTTCAGTTATGACGTCATCACCGCCATGTTGGTGTACGTTAACATACGATTTCTCGTTAGCTTCTCTTGTTATGTACACCAACATGGCCGCCATGTCTTTGTCGTTTGAATAATTTAATTTGTTTCCATGTGACGTCATCACCGCCATGTTGGTGTACGTTAACATACGATTTCTCGTTAGCTTCTCTTGTTATGTACACCAACATGGCCGCCATGTCTTTGCCATTTGAATCATTCAGTTTGTTTCCAAGTGACGTCATCACCGCCATGTTGGTGTACGTTAACAAAATATTTCTCGTTAGCTTCTCTTGTTATGTACACCAACATGGCCGCCATGTCTTTGCCATTTGAATCATTCAGTTTGCTTCCATGTGACGTCACCGCCATGTTGGTGTACGTTAACAAAAGATTTCTCGTTAGCTTCTCTTGTTATGTACACCAACATGGCCGCCATGTTTTTGTCATTTGGATCATTCAGTTATGACGTCATCACCGCCATGTTGGTGTACGTTAACAAAAGATTTCTCGTTAGCTTCTCTTGTTATGTACACCATCATGGCCGCCATGTCTTTGTCGTTTGAATAATTTAATTTGTTTCCATGTGACGTCATCACCGACATGTTGGTGTACGTTAACGAAATAGCTCATTTACGTCGTTAAAGATACGTAACTTTATTCTGTATGATGTGATGTCACTTAGATGTTACGTTGCTAGGTTACCAAAACATTTTCACTCGGTTAGCTGCATAACTAAGTGATGCATAAGCATTTTAAGGTTAATATTAGAACGCTACGTTGCTTAGCGACCATCTTTTGTGTTACTTATGAAAGGTATAGATCCTCCCTTGCAGCACGTCGGAATGCAGCTGAATTGGGAGGACATAAAAATAGGTTTCCAATTCTCATGGGATTGGAATTATTTTGTTTTGTCCTCCAAATTGAACTGCTTTGACGTCACATGCAAGGGGTCTACTGTCTAATCTTCATCGCTTTTTACGTTTTGTTTTCTAGTTGGGGTATTTTTAAAAACCTCCGAAACGTTGATAATTCTAAAGCTTATTGTTGATATTTTTACGTAAAACGTGATGGGCTGACGTTTAAGCTTTTCCTTATAATTGTGAAGCTGCAAGTTATATAAAACACGCTATTATTGTTATCAAGATAAAGATATTTTTACGATTAATTATAATTTTAGCTTGACTTACTAGGAATGCTTTTCAGCTTTGTTTGAGACCGCGTGTCATTCCCTTCATTATTATTTTATTTACTAGGAATGCTTTTCAGCTATGGTTGAATGCAAGGTTTTTCCATTTCAGACCATGTGTCATTCCCTTGAGTATTACTTCTTTCTTTACTAGGAATGCTTTTCAACTATGGTTCAATGCAAGGTTTTTCCATTTCAGACCATGTGTCATTCCCTTGAGTATTACTTCTTTCTTTACTAGGAATGCTTTTCAGCTATGGTGCAATGTTTTTCCATTTCACACCATGTGTCATTCTCTTGAGTATTATTTTTTCTTTACTAGGAATGCTTTTCAGCCATGGTGTAATGTTTTCCCATTTCAAACCATGTGTCATTCCCTTGAGTATTATTTCTTTATTTACTTTGAATGCTTTTCAGCTATGGCCCAATGTTTTCCCATTCCAAAAAGGTCCAAAAAACCGAAATCAAAAAGCAATTCTATAAAGATTTTTCGCACTTCTTCTTCACTACGGAATTTTGTATCCAAAAAAAGTTCTAATTGTTTGAGGTGGTGCTTAATTAGAACACTGAGAATTTTTTTTAAAAACAGCTTTATTTGGAAACTAATATTACTGTGCGTTGAATAGAAAAAACTAATAGTTACCCAGAAAGGAAAGTCACGAACGGGACACGAGACCCATGCGAGGTGACAACCTCATGAAATGTTGAAATAACGTAAAGATATATGCAATAAATATAACATTGTATGTAAAAATAAGTTCATTAAGATAAAACTAGTGTACTTTATGAGGTTAACCTCTATAACAGATATTTTGATTAGTAGATATTGTGAGCAGTTGTACCCGGAAATCACGACTACATCACAGCTTTTAAAAGCGATTTTGAAAAAAATACTATATTTATGCCTGGAGCTGTTGCGCAATCCATTCGTGATGTATTCCGCTTCTTCTAGATCAGTCTAGGCGTTGCGGGCAGCCAATATATGTCAATTGGCCTTGTCATCAACGACTATATTTATGCCTTGGGCTGTTGCGCACTTCATTCATGATGTATGCCGATTCTATATCAGTCTTGGCGGCGCGGCCAATATAAGTCAATAGTCACTTTCACAGTTCCCTGCGCCATCTTGAAAGGTATAGCCGTGCCTTTGCATCGAAGCGAGACATGTTTCATGTGACATGTGAGACAAAATTGCTAAATGGGTTTTCAGTCTGGAGTTCATGCTTCATTAGAACAACTCCAGAAAACAACTCTGGAGCTCATGCAATCAAGAACAACTCGGAGCAAATGATCAAAGCAGAATTGTAATAATTGTCTTTTTTATCTAAAGCTCTTTGACAAGAGTGAAAATAAGTCTTGAAATAAGTCCCTAACAGTCCAACCATGAGATTTTCACAATGGCTGCCAAAAGTCTGAGGGGTGCCCCAACATATACTTCAGGGGCCACAGGGAGCCCAAATAACTAAATAACACTTATTGCAACAAGAATAATGAAGGATGCATCAAGCTGGCTAACTACTCTACAATTAACGTCAGAAAACTTCAACCTGAATAAGAGAGAGTTCTATGATGTCCTCAACCTTAGATATCGTTGGAAACTAAAGTACCGGCTTCAGTCAATATTGCCCCTGTGAGAAAACTTTCAGAAACGTGCTGAGAATTAGCTTGTATGGTTAGTTGTAAAGTGAGTTACTAGTAAAGGAATAGAGAAAATAAGAGAAAAATATCAAATGCCCTTGGCGGGAATCGAACCCACGTCTTCGGTATTCCAGTTCCAGGAACTAGTATTTCTGAAATACGTGGGATTTATTTGTTTTGCTTGTTATTCTTAAGAGATATCATTTTAATTCAAAAGCCTACTTCACTTGACCTTTGTATCTCGATATTATAAAGACCATTAATATACTAATTATCCTGATTCTTGGACTGAAATAATTGCTCTGGGTTTTCAGTCTGGAATACATGCATCAGTAGATCTTTTCACTTAATATTATTCTGTAAGGTTAATCTAGAATAATTGCGCTAATATTATGTAATATCGTAGTTAACATGTTTTGTGTATTACTCTTGATAAAAACAATTGCAAATGACAGCGTCTAACTCGAAAACTAAGTGTTAAATTAGACATTAACTAATAACAAAAATATGAGAAATGAAAAATGTGATTAAGCGATTGATTAATTAAAAGCTTAGTATTTTAAAAATGTAAAAAAGAATGTAAATAAGATATTGTATTTGTATTTGTATTCGTATTTGTATTCGTATTTGTATTTGTATTTGTATTTGTATTTGTATTTGTAATAATGATTCGGCAGCAAAAAGTAACTTTAATACAAGTTAAAACTCGTATACTTAAATAATTTTATGATAACTTTTTAAAAAAATTTTAATTTAAATTTTATAACTTTATAATTTTTTAAACATTTTAATTTCTTAAATAGTTTTAATTTGAATACAATTTAAAACTTGTATACACAGAAAAAATACACAGGTTTGGCATCCGATGCATACCGCAGTTTGTGAAGACTACAGACTCATCTGCACAATTAATTATAAGTCAGCTATTCACAGATACCATTAAAAGTCCATGGGATTTCAAAACCCATGGACTTTTAATGGTATCTGTGAATAGCTGACTTACATATTCTTCGTTTGCACGTTACGTCATCGCAGCCATGTTGGTGCCATTTAACAAAAGATTTCTCATTAGCATCCATTGTGAACGGCACCACAATGGCCGCCATGCTTTGGTCTTTTAACTCTCTTGGGAATGCTTGCAATCCATCAATTACAGTTGACTTCTGCAAATTATTTTCTTTTAATTAAACGAGGCTTAGCCTGTGCAGGAGAGTCTTCAGTCAAAATACAGCTGCATTTACCGAATGAACAAAAGGCTTACTGGACACTTGGTTTTTGACGAAATATTCAGCAATAGACCATTCCCTATTTAAGGAATAATATTATAATCATATTCTTTGCACACTTTCTTTGATCAGTTAACTAGCACCAATAGACCTCTTTAGCTTGGGGTAATGTTGTTCCCTTTCAGACCACGTGTCATTCCCTTGAGAATAAGATTCTTTGTTTGAGCTGTATCCATATTTATGTGTCTTCTTATGTGCAACCGAGCGCAAACCTTAAACAGAGGAATGCTACTTTAGGGAATGACGCCGAAGAGGTCTATTCTCTTACTATTCTCACGAGGGAAAAAAGGTTAAATAAAAGGAAAATTCGCGAAGCATTTTTGTCGTGGTATTGAAATGACGGCATTTTGCAAACAGCCTGTTCTCAAAGGCTTCAGGGGTAGCCTCTTACTATTTACATATTCCAGTGAAGGTGGAAGTGTTTGTATTGTTGAGGTTGTGCATTCGTTACTTTACCATTGGTATTTGTTAAAATTCTGACACTGATAAGAGGCTATTCTTGTGTAAATGAGTCTGTAATCAAGGAACACAGCGGAACTTGTCTAATCAGGAAAAAAACGTTTATTTAAGTAGAAGAAAATAATACTCAAGGGAATAACGATATTTTGATTCTTCTAGTAGGAAATTGTTAAGTCGAGTTTATATTTGATTGCACTGAGCATGCGCATCTAGTGTGTGTAAACTTAGACAAACAAAGCCCTTTCTTCGTCACGTGTGTTCGGCCGCAATGACGGCATTAGTCCACCAGACTTGTTGTGCCTTGTCTGATTATAGTGTCGTGCTCAGGCAAACTGATTGGATAGTCACTAAATTTCAAATACCGTGATTGGTTGAAAGTTATGTCATCGAATTCAGTGAAGCGCATCTATCACAAACATATATGAAAACTACCCTAACTCTTATATATGCTCTCCAAGGTGCCCATTAAACGACCCTATCTCATGGAGCTTCAAACGTCTCAGAAGATTTTAAGAAGTTGAAGACTTACTCTTACAAAGACGGGAGTGGAAGCGGAAGAAAACTGTTAAGCTTCTCTCGGACAAATTCAGGTAACATAGAATTAAAGACATATACAAATTAAATGTTTCCATAACCTAGGATCAATTAGTTTTAAAAGCAATTTTTACATAGTTTCAGTTTCAGTCTATTCATCATTAGCGTCTATATATCTGTTATAAGTATTTAAGACTTAATGCTAATATTTATTAATACATTACAATCATACACATATACATTTACAATATTTCATAAGTTATATCAAATTATTAGAAAAAGAAGAAAATGGAATATGTGTATATGAGGAATACTTAAGCACATCTTAATACAACGGTGGTTCTATTCTTTACATTGACTAGATATTTATTCAAATGCTGTTATTTCTTTTGCTGAAACAATCATATATATTCTTTGTTACTATTTTTTGTATTGATTTCTTTGGATTTATGATAAAAGCAAATTTGTCTTCGTTTTTCAACCAATTTTCTATTCGTAGTTATGTTATATTTTCAATCTTATCAATAAGATATTTTCTTTCTTTATAATAATTTGGGCATATGTTAGTAGGAAGTGTAATTCACTCTCGTATACGTTGGGTTTCAAAATATGTCTTGAGATACCTAATAAGAGCTTTCGTAAAAAAAATAATATTTTTTTCAATCCTTTATTTATTTATTTATTTTTTTGGTAATGGAAAAAACCCAAGCATACTCAACTTGATTGCCAATTATTTTCATATCCTCTAATTCATGCCTATTTTAGTTTCTAACATTTTCAAGTATATATATATTTTACTGGAAAAAATTGAGACTATTTTTTAAAAATTTCGGCCCCTTATACTTAAGCTTCGACTTATTTTACTGGCAGTACTACTTTCACATGTAGCGACCAACTTCAATTAAGAAAAAGTTTGTTAAAGTTGGTGAAACATGGGCTCACCGCTAGACGGTTGTGATGACGAAGTGGCGGTGACTCGGAAAAGACCGAAGATTTGATAGCTTCGATAATTCAATCTCACAGATTGAATTCTGAAACAACCTCTGGGCTGATCTAAGTCAGGGCACGGCTAACTCACAGATCCAACCCTGAAACAACCTCTGGGCTGATGTAAGTCAGGGCACAGCTAACTCACAGATCGAACCCTGAAACAACCTCTGGGCCGATGTAAGTCAGGGCACGGCTAACTCACAGATTCATTCAGTGAGAATTGGCATTCAGCAAATTCATACTTTTAAAACTGAGGTCAAATTTCGGATTTCTGCTTGATTATTTCATGAAGGGTTTTTAATATATTTTGATTCTTATTTTTTGGTTGGCTGCTCAGAAAAGTAGTCGGAAATTCCAACACGCTAAAGCACTTATAACCTTTTTATTCTAGAAGTCACGAGATTTCCTAACTACGTCATACCAGTCTAATTTTGGAACTTTAATTGCTAACAACGTTTGTAAGTTCAAATTAATCTTCTCTCTTAAAACGATACTCTAACATAAGTACTGTGATATTACTTCAGAGTAGAAAGATATAATATATAAGATTTAATTTAACGATGAATATTACGGGTAGTGACATAATAAATCAACGTTTCAGCGTCAAATCGATAATTTTATCATGCTTGATAAGATTTGATTATCCGAGAAATGTCTGATTCTGAGGGAAAATTTCTAGAAGCAAAATTCAAATCACTGGCGGCGATAATCGAAACCGCAATTGAAAATCGAGGAATTCTGATTGATTGTGTTTTGAAGAAACTAGTCGGCCGCGGGTGCTAAACCTCGTTTGGCCTCTCAATTTCCACCTCGAGCTAGATTATTAATTGAGAATGCCAATGGGGTAGTTGTTAACTGACATTTGGCCATAAAAAAAAAAAAAAAACAACTGAAAAAATAACCTAATATTGATTATTTATCTATATACAGCTAATTCAAAAAACGTTGTCATCGCCAAAGGCGATAGTCGATAGGTCATTTCGACATGGAAATGGTTTCGTTGAATACAAAGAACATCGAATGATCTCAGCACTAAGGTCCATACTCTTGACGAGAATAAGAAGCAGAAAAACAAGTCATTCCAGTGCACGCACTAAACCCGTGAAACAAATACTAACTTTTATTTAGTACTAAATGGTGATAAATAAACAATAGAAAACAAAAGATTCTGTATGAAAATAGTGCTAATAATTAATGTTCACGGAATTAGTGCGTGCACTCTAGTAAGGAATAATACGCACTACGACACAATACGAGTTGATTATAATTCCACGGGTTTTGGATGCATGGCTGAATATTATAACGCACAACTGAGGCTAAGGCTGAGCAAGAGAGAATTCGAAACCGATTAGTTTACGTTTCTATTCTTTTCTTTTCTTTTCTTTTCTTTTCTTTTCTTTTCTTTTCTTTTCTTTTCTTTTCTTTTCTTTTCTTTTCTTTTCTTTTCTTTTCTTTTCTTTTCTTTTCTTTTCTTTTCTTTTCTTTTCTTTTCTTTTCCTTTCTTTTCTTTTCTTTTCTTTGCTTTGCTTTGCTTTTCTTTTCTTTTCCTTTCTTTTCCTTTCTTTTCTTTTCTTTTCTTTTCCGAGTTTTCTTTCCTTTTCTCTTCTTTTCTTTTCTTTTCTTTTCTTTTCTTTTCTTTTCTTTTCTTTTCTTTTCTTTTCTTTTCTTTCCTTTCCTTTCTGTTATAGATTTATAGATTGATTTATTCGTGCTCTCGCTAGTACAAGTTCTGAATCACTGTTTACAAACTAGATCATTATATATCAGAGTACAGTCACGTGATCAGTATGACATTAACAATCAGATATATGACACTTTCCTTCCTTTTCCTTTTCTTTTCTTTTTTCTTTTCTTTTCTTTTTTGTTCCGCCATTTTGAAAAATACAAGACCCAGAGTGCATAGCGGGCAAACAAGTCCCAGTCCTACGCGATAAAAACACTCGTGTACAGAATTCTGGGTAATTTTCAAAATGGTGGACAAAAGTATGAACAAGAAATATAAGTAAGTAAATTGAATAAGTTAATTATTTATTAATATAATCATTGTCGTTGTACATCTTACTTTATTGTGTTTATATTCTCGTAGAACTTGTGATTTTATTACAAAAAAATTAATATCAGGACCATAAATTTTGACAGCTTCTTTTAAATTTTTCCACAATTCATTCGATTCAACTTTGATATTGAAAATCTTGAATATTTGAATTTTACAATCTTACTTCGTTTTTTATTTTCCATGTTTCTAATCATTAATTTAAATTATCTGATACTCAAGGTTTGAGCCTTTTTCATGTGTTTTAATGCAGTGACGTTCTGTGAAGGAATTCAAAAAGTTTGTATTGTTCAAATTGTTCATTCTTAAAAAATCCTCTGCTCGCAGGGTAGTTCATTCTTCACTTTGCCGAACGTTTAAGGAGAAGTTCACGGTAGAATACTGTATTCCTGTTTCACAGTTCTCTAATTTTGACTCTTCTTCATGGATTTACACGTCACTGCTACAATTGTTGAGAATATCAAATACCGAGAATAGAGGCTTTGCACCATCATGTGAAAATCTTGAATAACAATAGATATTCAAATTGGTCGCCATATTTTCATTTCAAGCGTTAACTTCACTCTTAAATCTCTAATAAGTCCTAGCGGAACTAATGATAATCATATAGACCAATTTCAAAACTTGCACCGATGTGAGGCTTAAGTTGTTAACAAAGGGATCTGGCGTGACTCAAAGTAATCTGGCGTGATTCAAAAGTCACGAATCACGCCAGATTACTTTGAGTCACGCCAGATTCCTTTGTTCACAACTTAAGCCTCACATCGGTGCGAGTTTTGAATTTGGTCTATAGCTGTGGGTATGGTAGTGATAGTGGCGATGGTGATTGTCGTGATTATATAATTATGATCGGATGGTGATGATGAGACTGTATAGATGACGTAAGTAAGGGAAAGTATGTCTTTTTTATTGGGGGGAGGTCTGGGGGAATTGAAGTAAACTATTCAAAAATGGTTATAGCCCTCCCCTCCCCCATTTCATTCAGTACGAAGTTCATGACCCTCCTTTTAAGTCAACAAGGAAGCAGCTTTCGTCAAAATAAAAAGGTTTGGTTAATAATTAGTGGTGATGTTGTTATTTATGACTTTATGGAGCTATAATGATAGCGATTGAGATAATAGCGATAGTAACGATGAAAATGAAAAATTGCGGGCCACAAGTTTAACATCTATTGTATTCTTGGCTTTTACCTACGTCATCGAAAATTTTTACAAAGACTTATATACAACAAAACTTCCATAGGCCGAAAGAGCAAAGAAAACTGTATATCTCAGACAAAGTTCTAGCTAAAAGAAGCTTAGTTTAGATAAGGAGACACGAGTGATTGATTATACTCACAATAAGCCTGAAGCGAGATGACGTTTAACCCCCGTCTCTAGACCATAATCCTTTTCACACTGCTTTTGGTCTTTAATTATGACTAATGTTCCTGTATTCTCTAAGGAATCAAAAATTTTAATATGAAAGAATTTTAAAAGCTATTATGGTATAGAGTCGGGGGTAAAACGTCATCTCGCTTCAGGCTTATTTAGTTGATATGTCTGGGTCCGCCATCTTTGCGTCCTATTGAGAGGCACAAAGATGATGAAGGCCAAATCACGAAGCTTGAAAATGATGTTTATCTTACAATCACTTAGTAGTGTATTGCTCACCTTATAATTAAAGTATTATTATTATTTAGTAAAAATACGCAGGTGATTATCGAAAATCTCGCGCGCTGATTGGTCGAGAAACTCACACTATTACACGATAATCACCTCCAGCGATAATCCAAAATGGCGGCCAGCCGCTTCGTTGCTGTTACCGGAAAAAAATGTCTTTTATCTTCTTCTTCTTCTTCTTCTTCTTCTTCTTCTTCTTCTTCTTCTTCTTCTTCTTTTTTTTTTTTTTTTTTGAAAGAATCACCTGTGTATTTATACTAAAACAATTATTTGCCTCAGCCTCAGTGAATATCGGAGAACATTTACCTCGCCGCTCGAAGACTTCGGCGAATAATTGTTATATAATGATGATAAAATAACTAATTCGTCTTGGTACAATAATATACCCATTTCGGATCACGTGTCTAATTCGTATTCATCTTCTCGTGCGCAAGCAACCGTTAAACAAAAAAAAGATACTCTAGGGAATGAGACGTGGTCTAAAATAGGTAAGAAATGAACGAACAAGAAATAGAGGATATTACATGGGCGCGCGGAGATACGAAATTTATCTTCGAGTGAGAGATTTTCAACACGAGAAGATAAATTTCGTATCTCCAAGCGCCCATGTAATATTCTGTTTATTATATAATTATCAGTGAAAGTATGTTTTGGCTTTTTCAGGCAATTCTTTTTGTGTATTTTTGAATAGCCATCGCAATGGTGTTATTTTTACACGTGAAAATTGAAAATTAGACAAGAGGTAGACTTACCTTGAAGGATAATTGTAATTCTATGAGCCATATGGAACATTATGACCTTATTATGCGTACTTTCTTGCGCATGCGCAAAGCCCACATTCCAAAGAAAACCATTGTTATGCAAATAGCAAACAGGTATATAATGTGAACGCCGGACAGACCAGGCCTCTCCTTTTCTTATGTGCAGATTAAAACAAACAAGAACATTTGGTATCATAACACTAGTAGGGGTTGGGAAGTCATATATCATGCTCCGACCCGGGTGGGAAAATAAGGTCATAATGTTCCATATGGCTCATAGAATTACAATTATCCTTCAAGGTAAGTCTACCTCTTGTCTAATTTTCAATTCTCTTTCACCATACTACACATTATGCCCTTATTATGCGTGTTTAAAGACATGATGCCAAATGACATTAGTAAGAAGATGCAATCAAAATGTACTGGTCATAGTCTTTATTATTATGACAAGACAATAGCACCTACAGATTTGCTTGTAGTAACGACAGGTTTATTGTAAAACCTATTAAACGTGCTGGCAGCCGACCAGTCAGCTAGCTTCAAAATGTCTGAAATGGAGGCTCCTTTAAGTAGGGCTGCAGAGCTAGCTGCGGAACGAAAACTATGAGCCTTATAGATTGATATGTCTACAGAGGCTTGCTGAAGCACAGTCTTAAGCCAACGAGCTATGGTGCACGAGCGAACTGCCCTATGGGGCTTACAAAATGAAATAAATAACTGATTCACTGAACCCTCATCCAAAGTTCTTAGGGATTCAGTTTGAGCAATATAATGCAAGAGGTGTGCACGTGGGCACAAATTAATGTTTTCAGCAAAGCGTGGAATCTCGACCTTTGGAAAAGTCTTTCCTGGTCGAGATGTCTTAATACGGTCCTTTATTAGAAATACGATCTTGTCTTCATAGACCGACATGTTATCGAGGCTGAGATTATGAAGTGACTGGCACCTTTGGGCAGTAACTAGAGCAATTAAGGCTAAAAGGAGGAAAGGCGTACGCATTAAAATCTTTCCAAACTAGAGAAAATGCGTCACATGCAAAAGTCGACGGATCTGGTGACCACGACACAAAACGATGCACTTTGGCGTTCAGGCGCGAGGCAAAAAGATCTATATCAGGATCGAACGTTGCCTGCGACAACCACTTAAACACAGTGGGATGGAGGCTCCATTCCGTTCTGTCATTAAAGTGGCGAGAGTTAAAGTCCGCAGTTTCGTTATGAATACCCGAAACATGGACGGCACTGAGCATTAGGTTTCTAGCTATGCACCATTCCCAGATAGTTCTTGATAGCTGGTTAATAGCGGGAGAGTGAATTCCACCCATGTTGTTAATATAATAAACGGCCGTCGTATTATCGATTTGTAACTGGACATGAGCATTGCGCAATTCTTTAGTGAAACATTTCAGAGCGAAAAACGCCGCTAAGGTTTCGAGATAATTAATGTGATGAGTGTATTACAACACGCTCCCCAACCCACACCACTAGCGTCACATGCTATAGTGATATCGGGTGCGGATGCAATCAAGGCTAAACCGTTATGATCAGCAATGTTATGGATTACCCACTGTAGATCGTCGCGTGCTTGGACACTCAGTGGACATGGGTCTTCAAAAGAAACGCCACGAGAAATAAGCTCAGATTTGCACATTTCGGTCGAGCGATAGAACAGTTTCATATACTTTACAGCTCGGAAAGCAGAAACTAAGAGACCCGAAACTTGGGCGACCTCGCGAACAGTAGGAGCGGAGTTCAATAAAAGCCGTTTACAATGAGAGACAATCTTTTCAATCTTACTCTCAGGAAGCGATATAGTCATGGATTTTGAATCGATAACAAACCCAAGAAATGTTATTGTTTTCGAAGGGTTGAGCTGGGATTTAGCAATGTTTATGGTGTATCCCAAGCGTGTCAAAAATTCACACACTTCTTGCGAATGAATAGAGCATTGTTCTGCTGTTTTGCCGATCACCAAAGTGTCGTCAATATAGAATACAACCCTAATGCCTCGGAATCTCAAAGCTGCATAGACGGGTTTGAGAATTTTCGTAAATGTACGAGGGGCTAGTTTATACCCAAACGGGAGACATGAAAACTCGTAAAGCGAATTTTCCCAAGTAAACCGTAAATATTTCCGATCATTAGGATGAATAGGAATACTAAAATAAGCATCTTTTAAGTCAATTGTTGCCATAAATTCGCCTGGTTGCAACAAATGCTTGACATAATCTATACTTTCCATCTTAAAATGGATAGTACGAACAAACTCATTGAGTGGTTTAAGATTGATGACTGGTCTAAGATCACCTGTCTTTTTGGGAACCAAGAATAAATTCGAGATAAACTCATCTGAAAGATGGTTCGTTTTAACGATCGCTCGTTTAGAGAGCAATTTTTCGACCTCAGAGGCAATTAAAGCGTGATCTGAGTCAGAAAGAGGTCGAGAGACCGGACGACGAAATTGCCGTGGTTTTGTCTCGAATTCAAGACGATAACCTTGAATAGATTGTAGAATCCAAGGGTCTGTGGTGATCTTAGACCATTCATGGACTTTATGAGCTAGATTACCAGCAAAAGGAGAAACACTTACATCATTTACTTGTGTTTCTAAGCAGCAGTGTCTGACTCTGTCGACTGTTTTTTCTCGTAACGAGGCGTCGAGCGGTTCTGATTGAATCTGTTGTAATTGTTGTTGCGCCGGGCTGGGCCCGGCTTTGAGGACAAAAAATCCTTAGAGCCTTGTCCTTGACGATTGCGGTTTCTGTTTCCACCACTTGCTCGAGTATCAGGATTCTTGGTGATTTGACGGCAATTCTGTTCGCCTTAGCAATATCGTCTACTTTCTTAGACAAGTCATCTCCGAAGAGATGAGTTGTAACTGGAGTAGAAGCGGAACATAAAGACTGGTAGTCTTTGCTGAGAGAAGCCTTGAGCAAATCTCGCCGCTTGAGTGATGTCTGAAAACCAGCATTCCCAATGAATGCAAGAGCATCAGAAAGGGCTCCAAGGAGCTCTTGTGGTTCAAGGAGTTCTTTCTCCTTCTTGGCCTTTATGGCTGATTCAGCCAAAGACACTAAAACTTGACCAGTTTTAACAATCATCTTTTGTAATTCTTGGACGCCAAGGTCCACAGATTTTGCTTTGTGTGGAAGCTCGTTCCACAAAGGTGAATTCACCCGTGGCACGCACAAGAGTTCGCAATTCTCAGGCGTGTGATATTTCTGAAGCAGAGGCTTCATCTTGTCTTCAATAGGTTTAGTAGTAAACGATTCGTTTACTCGTTTCGCCAAAGCTTCTTTGACTTTGGGACCTTTATTCTCTTGATCATCGAAGATGGAGGGCGGGAGTTCAAATTCGGCGTCGTCAGATAATATATCGCTTGCCAAATCGCCGAGTGAGGCACTCGGATCATAGCTCAGTCGAGCACGTTTAGGCGATGGTTCATCAACCTTAACGTTTTGAGATCTCTTTACGAGGTTAGACAAATCATCTATCGCCGACACAATGGAGTCTATTCCTAATCTCTGTTGTAGGAAGGACAGCGACTCTCCTGTGAACAGCTCGGTCGACAAAGATGGACCGTCATCTTGTAGAAGCGACAAATCGTCAGTATTATCTGCATGGAGAAACTCTTCGGTAGTCTTCGGCATTTTTCTTCAGGCAAATTTGCTGAGAAATATAAAGGCATAGGAACAAAGTCCCGTTAATAGTCAACTCGTTTACAAAATTGTATCAAGTAAAACGAGCAAGGAACGTGAGCTTACCTTGTGCGCTGGCACAAAGAAAGGAGAGGCCTGGTCTGTCCGGCGTTCACATTATATACCTGTTTGCTATTTGCATAACAATGGTTTTCTTTGGAATGTGGGCTTTGCGCATGCGCAAGAAAGTACGCATAATAAGGGCATAATGTGTAGTATGGTGAAAGAGAATAACATGTTATTTTCACGTGTGAAGATATCAATTTTTCGAAATAGAGAAAAATAGATATTTCATTGGTAATTATATAATAAGTAAGACTATTAATAAAGTGCACTTAAAGGTGCGCCAGGTAGAATCCTTCTGCGGTTTTGTCAAGGTCAACGAGCCAGTTACACGTATGGTTTCCCAATGCGGATTTTTTTCTTTGTTATGCAACATTAAATAAATATTACTGAAGTCACTCCAAATGAGGGAAACATAAATACTTCGAGGTTTAACGGCTTCTAGAGCAGACGTCGGTGCTTTTATTTCCTTTCGCTTTGATAGAGCGAAGAGATTAAATGAGAAAATGCTTTTCTTTCTCGTTCTTGTTCTTTCAAACTTTCTTCTTTTTCGACGAAGTATTTTTGCGTATTTAATTGTAAAAATTAAGCAACTTAATCCAAGCATGCATAACCTGATAGCCATAATTATCAAATGTAAAAGAATTACTTTTCCGCATTGATGGTCTCAAAGCTGGTTAACCAGTCTAGTCAGTCGCTAGTCGCTCCAGAACGATAGTTATTCAAAATATCGCCATCCATATTTCAATTCTGTGTATGCAAAAAAAATTTCACGCTTTGTTTTCGCGTTCTAATATCCCTCATTTATAGGATTTTTTTCTCTCTCTTACCTTTCGACCTGGCTTCAGTACACATTCTGTATACATATAAATGTAAATACCAAGGAATGAATATGAGGAAAGTTAACTTTTGAAAACTATTACTGACCAAGTCAAAAGGCATAGCTTATATGAGTTAATATTTTAAGTTTTAGGTAAAACTTTCAACTCGCTTTAGCAAATATCCGCTTATGAGAATGCCATTGAATTAAGAATAAGAAATCATTCTACGTCAAACGGATTTATGGGTGACTAAACTTGAGTAGTTGGACCATCCTGTAACGTCATAACAACGTTTGATTCATATACACATGTGACGATAACTGTCAATACCTATTTCCGCGAATGAATTGTGTACATTTTTTTTAGCTCACAGTTGGGGTCCTACCTGAGACGTGTTATCAGGAAGTCTTTAAAACTCGGCAACTTTGTACAAAGTCGCAAGACTGTACAGTGAGTTTCCACGAAGCTAACGACTTAAACAATTCTATATCGTAAGGTAAGGAAGTAGTCATTGGCTCTAGATTTTTTAGGAATTTAAAATTAATTTCAAGTCTTGTTTCTAAGACTTGTAAATATCAATTTTGACATTTGGGAAAAAACGGCTTTACTGAGTCAATAATTTTAATCAAGCTCAAGTTCTATAGGAAGCGTAGCCTTCAATTACTTCTTATACTTTAAGAGGAATTTTTTTCAATAATGAGCAATAATGGCAAAAAGCGCCAAAAACTAGACATTCGTATGAGTTTTGATCCCAATTTTCTTTTTGGGTTAACACTCAAAACCTTTTATTAACAGTTAGAAACTGATGTACTATGATAAAATGCCTGTTTGAAGCGGTATCTTCAATTGTACAAAGATGTTTTGTTACATTTGTGTTAGAATGTAGCTTTGTCAGGCTTTTTTATATAGAAAATATATGAGAAATAAGCAAATGAAGGCCTAAACCTCATTTTCGAATGGGCTTTGGGTTAACACTTTGATTCCACTTTCATCGGTCATCTCCACTTCCAAACAAGTTAAACTTTCTAATAACAAGATTTTAGCCTTGTACAACAGCCTTCCTTACCTCTGCTCTCATACGACCACACCGCTTCAAAGATAAAGAAAACCTCAAAAAAAAACTTGAATCGAAAAAATATATCAGTCTTGAGTTCGGTAACACATTTCCAAACTATGCACATTTTTCTAAAGAACAACTTTTTGCAAGCAATGCACATTTTGTTACTCTTTCTATGAATTGTAAGACTATGGAAAGCAAGGGATCTCTGGTCTGTCGAACCACTTGTTTTATTGAACCTCGTCTTAGACGTTTATACAAGTTAAGTGTCAGATCTAACTACACAAACTAGAGCAGAGTCAGGTTGACCAGAAGGACTTTCCTTAGTCGGTATGGCTGTCAGTCGGGATTCCTTACTCGGTCACTGTCCTTACTTAGGTCTGTACCTCCCAGCACAACACGAAATACAACCTTAGCCTTATTCACAACTAAGTACAAGATTGAATGCACAGAAATAGTTAAATTACTCGTCCTTATATAACCAGGTAATCCAATCTGAAATTCTTCTTACATCACGCTTCTAGACAAGTTCAACCTTGGTGGTTTGAATGTTAAGCTTAATCATAGTCGGCCGCCATATTTTTCAATGTGTGCATGGTCAGTGTCACGTGATGGTACGGTTCAACATCAAATGTGAAACAATAGGCCGGTCCTTTGAAGTTCGCCAGCTTTCATAACCATCCCTTCTATTAACTATGATAAAAATAATAAAAATAATAATGATAATAATAATAATGATATTAATAATAATGATAATAATAATAATAATAATAAGGAGAGATACTTGATAGGGATAAAAAGAAAACTGTTAAATATCCTGACTTAAGATCTAGTCTTAAAAGAATGTACTCTGGATATAAAGTAACGCAAGTCAACATAGTTTTTGATTTTCTATCTGGATTTGATTTGATTAGTAAACTGGCTGATGTAGGCCTCACTGAAGGTCTAAAAATTGTAAGAAAGTGTCAGAAATGGGTTGTTTCACAGAACTGTGAGATTGTGAAACGTCTGTACAATTGTTAAATTTGTATACATCTTTGTAAAAGCAGTCATGCAGATATTTGCTTAGACTATCCATGCCCGCAATATTCTGTATTCATGTAGCAAAAATATCTGAAGTTGAAATAAACATATAATAATATATGGGTTAAATATAACTATGGGTTAATTTAAAGAGGTTTGTAGAATAGGAAACTACAAGTAGATCTTCAAGTCAAAACAGTCTCGGTTACTAAACCAAACATGCTAGACTTGCAGAATCATGTACAACATATCATCAGAATCATATAAACAAATCATTCCTAAGATTCTGTCGTATAACAAAATAAAACCTCTTTTTTGCTCTTAATTTAAATTCTTTTTTATTCGATTTCAAATGGTTTCCCCCGATAATTCTGGCCAGCAGAATCGAAGCTTTTTTTAAAGTTTTAAAGGTTCAAGCAATACATGTATTCAAAATCCAATCGTGTTTATATTAGAATATTGAGCTAAATCTCGTTTTAAGGAACAGGTTTTTCCGGTTTTGCAAAGGTTATGAACTCAAACTCTTACGAATTATATACTTTATATAACTCGTATATCTTATATACTTTTCAAAAGCAATCGCAATTCCTTTACTTGCAAAAAACTTTCAGTGCAAAAAGTGGAAAATTATTCAATATAAAAACAAGGCTCTCTCTTTCAGGAAAACTTACTTATACTTCATTTACGAAAAACATAAAAGATAACAGGAAAAGTCTTTATGATAAGCTTACGATAAATTTTCACCATTTGCTACAAAGCTTTAATCTCGAAATATTTCCAAAGGAAACTTTGAAATTTCGCGGAGATTGTTTCTGGAAATCTTTAAGATCGAGTTTCCAGGAAGCATTCAAGAAATGCATTTTAGCTCATATTCTATCTGAGAAAAGGTGTTATTGATAAAGGAACTATAAAAATCTTGGAGGTTGTTCCTGGAAATGTTAAACGGATTGGATTTCAGGACGTTTTATGACCCTAGAAAGAATGAAATACCGTATTAGGTATTAATCCAAGCACATAAAGTCAACCAGGAAAAAATATGAATTCGTCATAGCTATTAAATGGTGTTTGTTATGTCATCCGCAGAATAAACAGCTCAAAACAAAATGCTTTAAATCTGAGAAGAATTTAGTTAGTGTTGTTAAAAAAACACATTTACAAATTATTGGAATATTTCGTAAATTGGGGATAAGTCGGTAATTTCGTTAGTATAAAAGAATTTAGTTTGTATTAAAAAAAAAAACAAGCGAAGTTTACGTACCAATCTTTTTTGGGATTTTTTGTAAGTTGGCAATAAGTCGGTAATTTTGTTGGTATGAGGAGACGGACGGTAAGGCATAACACGCGAAATAATTTTAGGATTAAGGTGGCTGCCTACTTTCGAAGGTTCGATTTGAGCACACGATGTGCGCGCGCTCAAAAACCGCTGAAAAATCTACAAGATTTTATTGAAGAACCATACTCGTTTTGAGCTTCAACAGGGCAAAACCCTCAAATTTTGCACGGGACTCTATATTGTTTGATAGCTCATTCGAAAAAACTCCTAAAAATCTGTCATATCAACATTTTAGGAAAAGTTTAAATCAGTAACGCAATAGATTTTTGTAGGGATTTTTGTTCGACTTTATGAGATTTTTTAAGAGCACTGAAACTACAAAATTTGACAAATCAATGTATCTGTTTGTCTTTTTGTCGAAAATATCCATGTATTACTTTAGAATGATTGACTAGCCTTCATTCGTGCAATTATATAGTCTGCAAATAACTATTATCTTATGAATCTTAATTTTTTTCTAATCTCTTCCGTTGGCGCAATTTTTACTCCAAAATCTCGTGCGTAGGCTTCCATTAAATGCTGATTATCTCGAAAACAAGCTCGGGACACCCTATTTTTCTTTCCAGATTTGGAATCAGCATTAAATTTCAATTCGGAAAATCGAAGTTTAAAAAAAAGTTTAAATCAATTTCCAAAAGTAGGTGGTCACCTTAAAAGAGGGTAAGCGCAGAAGATCATGGTGATGCTTTGCCTCTTCTTCCTTGCTTCCTTGTAGTGTTAGAGTGAAAACCAGCTGAGATATAGGTAGTTAAATACGAAAATATCTCAATACATTTTTTTGCTATTTGGTGCCGGTTTTAATATTATTGGTGCCAAAATATATGGGGATTTTTGAAGCTTTAATTCCCGAAATCTCCATTTCTACTCGCAATAGCCTTTAAAGTTTTTGGCAGAAACTTGGCAACGCTGTGTTTTCTTCTGAATATTAACATTTCAAATTTTAAATCAAGCTGCAAAATTTGGAATTAGATGATATCACACATCGTACGGTAATAAAAGCATTCTCTACTTTCACATCCCCATAATACTCTTGCGTCTTTGGGGGGTAACCAGAGGGTAAAAACCCACTTATTTTGCTGAAGGCCGATCAGACAATGTTGAAAATACCTTGTTCAGTATCCAAAAATAAAATGAAGAAGTAAAAAACAGAAAAAGATAGAAGCTTGAAGACGTTTAAGGTAAATTTTAAACATTTTTTCGTAAGTCAATACATTTTCTGTAAGACCAAAACTCTTGATGATCTGTACACGCAAAAATAACTTGGAATAAACTGATAATCAGTATTGTACAGATAAAAGCAGGTATAGTATAAATTCAATTAAGAAACCCTTCAATTTTGGACAGTCTTTTGATTGGCTACCCCCCAAAGACGCAAGGCATTATTGGGATGTGAAAGTAGAGAATAAAAGAAGAAATACTCGATGGTCTCTTGTTTGTGTTCATCTGTAGAGGATTGCAAAGTTTCACTGGACTTTCGTGTTCATTTGTGCGGGCTGTAGGCTTTCGTGCAGGAAGGAATGTTTACTTGAAACATCGGTTTTCATTAAAGTGCCTATGACCCCTAACTCAATGTTTTCAGCATTGATTCTACATGAAGTTAAAAGTTAAATAGTAAAATATTTTTATATGATTTGAGTGATGCATCTTGGAGATATCAAGGTTTATACTTCCAGTATGCTAATGAGTGTGATGTCATAGTAGGCATTTGGGTTTATTTGTCATCATTTTTAAATCAAAAAACACTGATTACAAGGAGAAAACAAATTTGCAATAACCTTTCTAGAGTGCAAACAATATAACCGTGAAACTTTAGTAACACTACTAGCACAATTTCATGCAAATTCCATTGCTTTCTATTGTTTAATTAGCACTATTTTGTACTATTTAGTAATTAGTGTTTCACGGATTAATTGTTTGAACTCTATAAACCCTGAGTAAGATAAGTATGTTTTATACAGGATATTTTACTACCCCAGTAAATTTTCGTATGATGATGATGATGATGATGATGATGATGACGATGATGATAATAATAACTTTATTCTCATATAGCGCCATTTCTATTTTTGTCCAATGGCGCTTTACAAATTACACATTACATTGATGTTGTAATCGAGCAAAATTATCCAACTGAAACCGCCAACATCTGCATTTTTCGGCTGTAAACTGCAAGCTTCCGTTCACCAGATAATGACGTAGTTCTGTATGAAAATCACTCTTGCTACATACGTATATATGATTTCACATTTGCGTCAACATTCAACATTCAACATTCAATTAATTTGATTAGAGCTTGAGCCCCCCTTAGTGTTGTTCGCGTGATTGTAACTTTTCCTAACGGATTATCATACAGTATGATCTGAAGAGGTTGAATTTAAGTTAAACGAAACTAGTTTCCGCTGAATATTTATTTGTCGTTTTGGCGTACGTAAAATAGATAATTCAAATTAGGGATTTATACCTAACGAAAACAACTTACTATGATTACAAAATCTTTTGAAGTCTCGGCTAAAACAATTTCGTCAACAAAACGCACTGAGTCATAATTTCAGGGCAAAGTGTCGCTGGACTTTCGTGTTCATTTGGCTGCAGGCTTTCGTGCGGGAAGGAATGTTTACGTGTTTCCTGTGAAACACCGGTGGGTCCAACTTTGAAGAATGGTGTTGTAATCGAGCAAAATTATCCAGCTGAAACATTTCCTATTATGATGATTATTTTAAAACTTAATGAAGACCGTAGCAGGATTAGTTTAGTATCTTTTCCTATTAACTAAGAACTTAATGAAAACCCGGCCAGGATTCTCCAGATAGTTCATGAACTTTTTCTGCCATTTAACTTGTTTATAAGGCACACTTGATTTTGGCCCAGTTGATCAGCTCTAAGTACTATTACTACAATGACCTGCCTAATACGGGCACGACCCCTTGCTATTGCGGACATTTGTTTTTGTCCCAGTGGATTGTAGTTACTATTACTACAATGACCTGCCTAATACGGACACGACCCCTTGCTATTGCGAACACTTGTTTTTGTCCCAGTGGATTGTAGTTACTATTACTACAATGACCTGCCTAATACGGGCACGACCCCTTGCTATTGCGGGCACTCGTTTTTGATCCAGTGTTATGCATTTACAATTAATCAACCTGGTCGAACGACAACCTGTTATTGTTTGTTCCATTGATTGTCCTTATCGATGGGGGGTTTGATTATATTTTGTTGACGCGAAATGAATATTTTCGTTTCGTGTCAAACGACGATGTTCATTCAAGCCAGTGATGAGTAAAAAGAAAACATTAGCATATTATGCAATGCTTACAATTAGCAAAGCTTTGAAACTTTCATCCCTCAAAAATTTCAAATCGTTATCGTACTATATCTATATTTTCCTGTAAATGATTTTGTCGTTTAAGACTTGTTTCCAACTGCTTTGTTCAACTTTACATTCACATCAGATTGTTTGCATGTTTTCGTGTTCGTATGACGTCATTGGAGTTATCAACGCGTTAAATTTTATAACCTGATATTACTCTGTTTTTAGTTAATAGACGTAATATGCAGTGACCGGCAGACAATATCTGAATCCAAAATGAATCAACATCGATCAAGACCTCGACAAAGATTTGAAAGAGAAGAAGCCCAACGAAGATTATATGTTGAAAATGCAAGGAACCTTAGGACAAAGAATGTTTCTCCTCAGCGATGTTTGAGCAGTGATTCCCCAAAATTCGCAAGACGTAATCGTTCGGCTTCGAATCCTGATGTAACTGAGTTTTGGAGGCAAGGAACTGATAGCAATTTGGCGTCACGTTATTTTCAAAATGACCGGGATTTCGAGTCGGAAGGATTATCTGACCAAGAAGTCAGTCAGTTTGAAGGAAAGGGGGGGAGCCGTTCCTATGTATCAGCAAAGAGAAACGTTCCAAGGCCAAAGAGTTCTGAAAACTTTCATGAACCTATAAAAACTAAACGATCACGGTCGTTAGAAGAGATTGGCAAAATCCAAGATTCTTCAAGAATTTACGAGCCTATAGAACAGTTGTACAACTATGCCCGAAAGAATAATCCTAGAAACAGCTTAGGAAATGCTTCCAGAGACTCAGGTACTGGTTACTCTAGACCTGGTTCACCAAACTTATCGCGTTCACCCGACTATGACCACCTTTCTCCGAGAACACCACCGAGAGACTACGACCCCAATCGCCGTCCAAGCTACCCCGTCATTTCACACCATCCCTACGAGGTATGTAATCCGAATAAGATACCTAACAGCCCTTTACTAACGAGAAAGAGATCTAATTCTTATGACAACTATTTATCAAACGCGACTGATCAATATCCACGAAGGACGTCAGGCGCAGATCAGTATGAGTCTCTGGATGTACAAGCTAGGTCTCTAACTGAAGGCTCCCATGCAAGTAATGATAACCGTAGCAAGAAAGATGATTATATAAGAGTTCCAGGACCAGGTCATGAAAACTGGATTATGAGAAGAAAATCTTTATCCATGGACCGAGGAGAACAAGTACAACAAAACCGCGAAAGACCCAATTTTACTCCACCAAGGAGGCCCGCGCCAAAGCCTATAACTCCGCCAAGATCCCCAAGACCGAAAACAATTCTGCCAAAGCCACCCGTACCAACCTCTAGAAGAGGCTCCAGAGAAGACCTAAGCGATGCAGGAGCCAAACAGGTATCTAGACCCAAAAGTCCTAAACATGACAAGCAGAATTCAATGGATTCACAAAAGTCGGACAATGCCTACGACAATATAAGGGACGCTTTAAATAGTTTACTGCCTCAACAAGGATCTCAACCATCATCACCAAACGAACAAGAATCCTTGCCCGATGATGGAAGGCCTTTGGGTAACAATTTAGTTGATCTGCCACATATCATGGTCCAGCCGGGAACTCAACCACCATCTCCCAACGAACAAGAAAACTTGCCTGACGACAGAGGGCCTTTGAATGACCATTTAGATGGTTTACCGTCCATCATGGTTCAACCGGGAACTCGACCATCATCACCCGACGGACAGGAATCCTTGCCCGGCGAAAGAAGGCCTTCTTATGAACAAATATATCGCTACCCCAATGAAAACCAAAACAGACCTGCATCCTTTGACAACTTTGGTAGACAAAGCTCCGGTGGCGAGAGCCCAAATGAGCCTCCATTTAAACACTCGCCATCTTTCTCTAACGGGAGTTTACCTATGGGGTTTAGCCAAGGTGGATTTCCTTCGTCCCCATCAATAGCGGATACATCTATCTCAAGGGAAACCTATAACTCTAACTTATCAAACTACAGATTAACGGTAGAGAATAGAGCAAATCAAGAAAGGGAGGCAAAAGAGGAAGACGAATTCTGTACCAACGTATACGTTATAACCACCAAATACATCGCAGTCATACTAACAGCGCTTTTGGTCTTATTCTGTGTAACGGCGAACAAAATTTGTCTACTCGTAATTGGAAATGAATACAGCCTTCTTAAGGACAATAACACATTATTCAAAGCACATCAAGCCGATGGCAAGGATCGATCGAAATATTCCAGTAAAGAATCGATTGTGATAATGCTGGTAATCATTTTGATGATCCCGCAAGCAATCTCTTTGTTTTATGGTATATGGGGAAAAAAGAAGAGTCAAAAGTGGCCAAGGAAAAGTGCGATTTTATGGGTAAGTAGAAACTTTTCAAATATAATAAATAATAATAATAATAATAATAATAATAATAATAATAATAATAATGATAATAATAATAATAATAGTAATAATGGAAACTTCATTTCATATTTTGTTTTACATTTATAATCGTAAATCGCACTACAAATAGGTAATTTACAATTGACTACTTCATTTGAAATTGAAGACACACACAAATAAGCATTTACACACAAAAGCAAACGAACGAAGGGAAAAAAATCTTTATTTCAAATGCTATAGGGTGTAACAAGCACGGACTTGATGCTAATTACTCGTTTTTAGGCACTTTGACGAAGAGATCCTATAGGCATGTGTTATGAAATGTTAAAGCTTTCTGCTTGAGTTGGCTCTATTGATTAAGTCCATTCTCGTAGCATAATGCCAATCTTTATCAGTAAATCTTTCTGAAGTTATCAACTCACTTTTCTCGACCCTCACAACAGGTGACTTTAATAATAATAATAATATTATACATAATTAATATAATATTAAGAATTTAATAACCTTAATAACTGATATAAATATAAACCAAATAAGCTTGCAAAGTAAAATAATGTCATATGTGTTTAAGCAAATCCACCACGAAAGCGGAAAAATCGTTCATCTGGAATCAGAAATAATATATTCAGAAGAATTCATGATTTCGTTTTGAAATCATTTTGACATCTCGGCATGATTTGGCATTAAATTAAGAAGCCATTTTTCAAAGGAAGTCATAAATAATACAGACAAGAAATACCAATATTGGGTAAATAGGATAAACTATAACAAATATGACTTTCTATTTGAGAAGAAAGATTAACACAACTTTCAAATCTAGATAAAAACTGTCACAACACAAAAGAACACACACAAAAAAATGAGAATTTTTCTTGATTGAAATTAATTTTTCATTTCATATAAAAGGTTATTTAAGTTTTATACCCCATTCACACCAAGGCTTAAACATGTTTTAAAGTGGTTTAACTAAACAGGTTTTAAAAACTAGCTAGCTATCTACGAACACTGCACAATATTTGGTGAAATAATGCATGTAAACTATCCTTTGTCTTGCTCTGACAATATTTTAGAAAGTTTCATTATATTGTAGGTTTCTAGTTTCTCAATTTTTTTCCTAATGAAAACATAGTTTAACTAAACACGTTTAGGTGTGAATGGGGTATTAGATTTCGATTCAAAGATATCTTAGTTAATAGCCAGATTTGTTAAAGGTGTTCGGTATTATATAGAGTAATTACGATTTTGAGACGACAATAACACGAAATATTGACGGCTTCTTGGGAGAAAATATATTTTCTTCCAACGCCGTCAATATTTCGTGGTATTGTCGTCTCAAAATCGTAATTAGTTTTGTATCGCGATTCTAAAGAATTTATCACACAAAAAAGGGAAAAAAACTGACCGATTTTCGTTGATTAAAAGCGAAATTCTCCTTACGAGCGATCACTATGACGCAAGCAACAAGCGTAAAAATTTGACGCGCGCGCGCTCAAGCTTTCGTCTTCGTCGATCGTTAGCCAATCAGAAACCTTAATTTTGAAACGACAATACCACAAATTGTCGTCTCATCAAAAATATAAGAGACTATTAAGTGAATCGCGATACTATTTAATGTTATTGAAATATCGTGTGTTAAGTTTCTAATTAACTGTGTTGGGATTAAACAAAGGAGAGTAATAAGAGAGAACTTACTATAGGAATTGATAGAGAATAATCACGGAAGGTGTGCAACCTAAATAGTAATATACATAGCCGATTAACGTAGTCTACTTTTAGATTAGAATACGAAAAATGTAAAAATGACCTTCCGGTTAGAAAATCAATTTTTCATATTTTGGTCAGAAAATATAAAATATATACAGATCTCGCCCCGTCAACGCTTTTTTGAAATTGGAGTATATTTTCATGATCAACAAGTTTCTAGAAGTATTCGTGCGAAAATCAGCTCACGTACTTTCACGGTGTTGTGGTTTCATTGAGATGTAGCAGAAAGCGTTGACTTTCTTTGTTCAGTGGGATGGAATTTTAACCTTCTTTTACTAAAAGTCTGGAGCAGAAGGTCAGACAGCCTTTGGAAATCCGAAAAACATTATCCTTAAGCGTAGACATGTTATTTTGAAAACGAGCGACGAGCCTTTACACACGTTATCTTCCATAAGAGTCTAGATTCATATTTGTCCTGTTGCGTGAGTGACTTCAACGGACCAACAATATTCAATGTCATTTAGATAAACCATGGTTCAGCTATTGGTATCTTAATCAATAATAATAATAAATAATCTTAAAAACCTTCATTTTTTATCGATACTCTGAAACAACCTTTGCGCTGATCTAAGTCAGGGCACGGGCGTGACAGATTGAATGAGATAGCTGTGATCTGATCTGATCAGCCCAGAGGTTGTTTCAGGCGATCCTATGATAATAACGAACTATAATTAAGGGATATAAAACTCATGTCTCTGTACAGTAATATAAACACGCTGGGAGCTGTAGCTGTGTTTCTCTTGCTCCTCAAGTGCTCTACAGCTTGCAGAGTGTTTATATCACAGCACAGAGACATGAGCAGCAGTTTTATAATGCCTTTTCAAAATATTTTTGAATGATTTTGAGTGTCTCTGTCCTGATATAAACACTGTAGTCAGCCAATCAGTGCGCGCGTTATATCTCAATATTTTATAATTCCTGATATAAACACGGTAGCCAGCCAATCAGCGCGCGCGTTAAATCTCAAATATTTTTAATACAATATAATTAAGAAATATGCTAAATATATAGATAGACATATCAGATCTTCTCATGTTTATGTTATATTCATTTTCTGATCAATCAAGTTATATTTGTACACAAATTATAATAATCTTATTTGATTAAATTGGAACATTTAAAACATTATACCCGTTGCCTATATATGACCTAATTAACGAGCTGAGAGGTATGAATATTCTAATTATTACTCTGAGCTATAATTATTTGTATAGCTTTTTTATAAAATAACTGTTTTAAATCTCGAATTCTGATTGGTTGGGAGCGCGTGCTTTATGAGAGCACACAGCATTCCTATCTAAAATAACGGTTATTGTCATTTGTTTTTTATAAAAGAAAATAAAAAACATGTCTGCTGTGCTGTGTGGAGTTATAAAGCACTTAGGGATGGCAAAACACTCGAGAAGTGTCAAGAAGCACTCCGCTACGCGTTATGCTTCTCTTAATACTTCTCTCGTGTTCTGCCAACCCCCGCGTGCTTCATAACTACACACAGCACGTGCGCGTTTTTTATTTCTTCAAAATATCTTGTAGTCCATATATTTAACTGTGACAAGATGTTAAAGTCAGTGTGTTCCAAAAAGAAAAATCATTAAATATTCAGTTATACGGTATAGTTCCTTTCAGTTGAAACGTTTTCCTCATCAAAACATTCTTTTACGTAATCAATATGAGTGAATTACGTAAAGGAAATACCAATAGCGCAGCGCAACCGTGACGTCATAAAGACGAAGACAGAAGACAAAGGCGAAATTCGGACAAACAAATTTACAAGTTTACTTTCAGCAGATAATTTTCACAGCCGATCGCAGTTGATCTAAGTACATGGGTTATTATTGTAACTTTAAGTAAAAATAATAAAATCGGTTCGTATAATCCTCGTAGCGGTTAAACAGAATGCAATGTTTGTCCGAATCTTTAAGCTATTTTCAGAATCAGTGCGCTGCGTTATTGGGCACTTTCATAATGGCGTCATCTACTACCACTATACAAAATCCATTGAACACAGTTTTGAATAGTTAAATTAGCAGCTATTTCCTTACTATTCTTATAATGGAATACAAATTTGAAAAGGAAGAAAATTAGAAAAGTATTTTGGTAGTGCAGTAAAATGACGCCATTATGCAAACGGCCTGTTGGAATGCGGAACGTCTTTTCATTTGACTTTGGTCATTGGCTTGAATCATTTCGCTAAATTTAGCAACACACTCGACAAGTTTCCACAAGCCTTGTCACTTTGATCAACTGAAATTGTTTGACGGCTTCTCCAAATATTTTGGGAACACGGAATTTTCGTTTTAAAAATAAATTGTTTCATAAGCAAATTGTATAGCAAATATCTCTTACTTCGAAAGTTAAATAAGTATCAAAAAGGCAGTGAGGAGCTTATCTGCTTTTGATTTAATACAACTTTGAAATTTTCAGTTTTCTCTATTTATTTAACTTCACATTCCTATAACTTTAAATTTGAAACTTTAAATCTTAAATTTTCAGTTTAAGTATGTATAATAATGCAATAACTATATAAAAAATAATAAAGGTTTTTTCACATTTGTATATTTATGATTAGTATTTACGATATAATTATAATTTTTATTGTATTTTTCATGATATGAGCATTCTATTCGTATACATTAATTTCATTTTGTATATATACATATTTATTATTTGTGTAAAGCGCTGTTGATCTTCTATTGTGAATAGGGCTATATCAGTAATAAATTATTATTATTATTATTATTACTATGATTATTATTATCATCATCATCATCATTATTATTATTATTACTATTATTATTATCATTATTATTATTATTACTACTATTGTTATTATTATTATTATTATTATCATTATTATTATATTATTATTATTATTATTATTATTATTATTATTATTATTATTATTATTATTATTATTATTATTATGTGCAGTACTAAAACGTATAGATGCAAAAAATCTATGACCTGTATAGGGCGCACAACGTAACCTATACAGTCTAAAAGGAAACTAACTACAATATATTTAAATAGATGTCCCTATAAAATCATTGTCTTTAAAATGGTTCGGAAAAAAATGTATATATACAATCAGTTACAATAAATTTCTAGCAACAATAAAAATCTCTATATTCTATAATTCTGTAACAGTGTCCTAAGATTATAAATATTATCATTTTTTCTTTATTTATCATTATCTTTTATCGTATAATTATCCATAAAATACCTATATTTCTCCTTTTCGAAAAACTGTTATTTTCACATGTGAAAATATCGTTTAATCTGTTTATTTAAGCTATTAGTTTACAAATAAAAACTTTTCATAATAATAAAAAGCTTATTAAAGTGATTTTATGGATAATTAATTTATATAATAAACAGAATATTACATGGAGGCTTGGAGATACGAAATTTATCTTCTCGTGTTGAAAATATTTTCAACACTCAAAGATAAATTTCGTATCTCAGCGCGCCCATGTAATATCCTCTATTTCTTTTAACTCATTTTCTCGGATAATTAGTTAGTAAATATATGCTAGAGGCCTAACAAGCTTCATGTAAAACCTAGGCCGGAGGTAAATAAAGTTTATCTATCTATCTATAAAGTAAATTCGCGGGTTGTTTCTCTCGATATCGTCATAGTGTAACTAATAATGATAAAAGACCATGGTGCTGCCATGTAAAAAACGCAACAAAAAATAGTATTCTCTAGAGTATGGTGGTCTAAAATTGGTAAACATTGAAGTCTCTCGTATGCTATTATGAAAATGTTTATTTATTTATTTATTTATTTTTCTATAACAGATCATCTTTGGTGGAATAATCGAAGCTTCTTGTCTTTCTTTTCTATGTATTTACGTCCTAACCGTACTAAATATCGAGCCAAGTCTCTTTCTACTGTTCATCTCTGGCTTATTCGTTATTCCAACGATTATTCAAATATCTCTATATGCCAAGAGATGGGAAACCAAGAAGGGCAAGATGAGGATAGTCACATTTACGATTGCAGCTGGGATGCAAATAACTGGATTGATTTTACTTGTTTACACCAAAAAGGTGAGAAAAGGGGCTCTTTCTTGGTGTTGCAAGGCCACAGGGTCACCAGTTTCCTAAAATACAATAGCCAAAGATTATGAATTTGAAGCTAAACACTATACCCTGCAAAGCAAAAACCCTAACCCAGAATACAATAAAGTTTGGAACAACAAGTAAGACCCAGAAAAATTTGTACACAACATAACCTTCAAACAACTTTCAAATCTTAGTGATACCTGAAACAACCTCTGGGCTGATCTAAGTCAGGGCATGGCTAACTCACAGATCTAACCCTGAAACAACCTCTGGGCTGATCTAAGTCAGTGGCAGGGCTAACTCACAGATCGAACCCTGAAACAACCTCTGGGCTGATCTAAGTCAGGGCATGGCTAACTCACAAATTGAATCCTGAAACAACCTCTGGGTTGATCAAAGTCAGGGCATGGCTAATTCACAGATCGAACCCTGAAACAACCTCTGGGCTGATCTAAGTCAGGGCACGGCTAATTCAAAGATGGAACCCTGAAACAACCTCTGGGCTCATCTAAGCCTTGCAGGTTTATGAGGTAAAGAAGGAACAATGAACCAACCCAGTTTTGGTGTCATACTAGATTTACTATAAATATCTTTTTTTTTCACAGGAAATGATGGAAACAACAGCCAAATTCGCAATCCCTATCACCATTGCTCTGTTATCGATCGCTTGGTCCCCAAAGATCCGGAGACTTCAGACAAAGCCAGTGACTCCCGTTGCTGCTGTTGATCCCCCTGCTCACCATGGATCATTCGAAGACTTTGACTTCGAAGACGATGATGAAGCGGTTTCAGTTGCCCCAAACGTCACACTAGATTCCCCTCCTCCACCAAGGAAACAAGCAGCGAGAGAAAAGGCCGCCATTGTGATGGCTTTAGTACAACTCATAACAACACCTTTGGCATCGGTGATATTTTGCAAAGGCCTTGGGATAGTTGATTTGGATAAATTAGGCGAAGGTTTTGATTTAATATCCTCCGACCACCCAGCATTCTACTTCTTTCTAACTCAGATATTAGTGACTTTCATTGGGTATCACATGGCGTGGCTTGCCTGTTCCATGTACGCTCAAAGACCGGCTTTTGCTCTACCCCTGACGTTGGCAACACCTTTGGCTTTGATTCTGATAGAAGTTCGAGGCTCTTGTGAAAACCACAGCTTTATTCCTTTGAGATGTGGTCCACAGGAGGGAGAAGAGCTTTATTATATGATAGCCGTTGCTGTTCTTATGCTAACGGGGCAGTTTTTATCCACTGGTTACTATGTTTGGGCCAATATGGGCTACATCATGGGGAAAGCGTCTCATTTGTTTTGGCTCCCATCATACACAGGTAGGTAGCTACACATGCACATTTAAAGGGGGATTTTGGGCTAGATTGGTTTTTTTGGTTACTAGGTTAGGGTTAATTTGGGTTACATCATGAGAAAATAGGGTAAAGCGAATCCCGGGGGGAAATTTGATGCCCCTTTTGGGCTGATTGCTCCTCCAAGAGAGATCAATTCTTACTCGTAAAATGCCTCCATTCAAAATTCACTACAAATTGCTCCATTTAAAGGACTATAGACCCCTCGCAGCACGTCAGAATGCAGCTCAATTTGGAGGTCATAACGATAGGTTGCCAATGCTCTTTAGATCGAAATTTAGCTGCTTTGACGCCATCTTATTTAGCTTATTTAGACCACGTGTATCACAAGGACCTTGAACGAAATAAACCCAAACCGTAAACGGCTATAAGACCAATTTCCCTTTAAAATTCCGCCTATCTCTTATCTTTGTAAATTTGCGCTAATTTGTTTTCTTCGAAAACCAAAGGGATACTCCTTGAACCATTTCTCCTTCTCAATCGACGAAACAAAGTGACAGACGACAAGCACGTGGCCTCTAAATGCCTGGCACGTGACAGCTACGTGTTCATATGCACCACGATGTACCACGAGGTCCAACAAGAAATGGAGCAACTTCTTTCATCAATACACGACATTGACGACCACTTCAGAAACGCGGGCCGGCACGTGGAGTCCCACATATTCTTTGACGGGTGTATCAAGGCTGAGGTAATGAATAGTTATATTTTACAGCTGGCATCAGTGGTGGAATACACTCTTAAAGTAAAGCTGGCTGACGTGACTAAAGTTTTGACACCTTACGGAATGCAGCTTAGGTGGACCCTTCCTGGAGGTCTGCCTGTTACCATTCACCTCAAGGACAACACGAAGGTACCTCTAAATTCAAAGAATTTAAAGCGCGCGCTCAAGTCTCTGTTCTTTGATATAAACGCGCTTTGATTCTGGTAGAACTTCGAGGCTCTTGTGAAAACTACAGCTTCGTTCCTTTGAAGCGTGGGAGGGAGAAGAGCTGTATTATATTATTATTGTAGAGCACGAGAAAAGCAAGCTTAGGAATTTAGGCGCAATTCCCAGAGTTTCAGTTAGTCTCAATACTAAGACGTAAGCAGCATTTTTATATTGCTTTCATAAAATATTTTTTGACGAGTTTCTTTCCTCCGATGTCACTGCCAGTACTAACAGAGTTTCACTGACCTCTTGAACTTAATTTTAACTGCTGTTCTTTGTCTAATTTTTTGAATTGTTTTGTGACACAGGTAAAAAACAAAAAAAGATGGAGCCAGGTGATGTATATGTCTTACATCTTGGACTACAAACAACGCATTTACAATGGTAATTACCAAGTTATTTCTTTTGGACAATGTAGTTAAGTTTCCAGTCCAGACCATGTGTTACTTCCCTGAGAACCGTTTTTTTTTTTTTTGAGAATTGAAGGACGTCACGATGCAATCAAAACGTTTTTATCACTAAAGGATTGACAAAGCCTAACATGGGAAAATATCGTCCCAAACTTTCTTTCATGTGCAATGCATCACCTAATCGTTTAAATATTGATTTAAGTTAAGTTGCAATGTCATTGTCTTTTGATTCTCTTATGATTCCTAAGCCTAAAAAAAATTATGATTTGGATTCGGACAATGACAAAACAATAGTATAATCAAGAGGAGTCGGAACCATGAATCACAAATGGCATTGATTATCTTAACAGTTCCTGACGACCAGACGTACATCTTGACCACTGATGCAGATGTAAAGTTTACGCACGAATCCATGGAGGCTTTGCTGGATTATATGGTACAGGATGAAGGAATAGGAGCTGTTTGTGGTCGTACCCATCCTCTTGGTAATGGTCCCATGGTGTGGTACCAGATATTCGATTATGCCATTGGCCATTGGTTTATGAAGGTAATTTTAATGCACTCTTGTTAAGGTAGTAGTCACACTGTATAATTTTCTCAGTGACTTGTCTCGCAATGCTTGAAAATGTAGCGTTGCAAGTTGTAAATTACACTGTTACACTGTGCAATTTTCTTGGTTCCTCCCTCCCTCCCTTCCTTCCTTCCTTACTCCCACCCTTCCTTCCCTGCTCACTCGATCCTATCAATCTTGCCCTACAACTCATCCATACGTCCACCCATCTTTCCATTCAGCTATTTGATTTCCAGTTACATAGGTTGTGTATGACAATACGAAATATGCTATATAACTTGTTTTAAATCTTCACTGCCTCGTTTTATTAGGTAGCCAATCACGTCTTTGGCTCAGTTCTTTGCTGTCCTGGATGTTTCAGTCTTTATCGATGTCAGGCTGTTCGAGATATTCTTCCAACATATTCAACCACTGTTAGCGAGGCTTTCGAATTCTTAACCAAGGACATGGGTAGGTAGAGACTCTTTCGCCCATCCACCCATCCACCCATCCACCCATCCACCCATCCACCCATCCACCCATCCACCCATCCACCCATCCACCCATCCACCCATCCACCCATCCACCCATCCACCCATCCACCCATCCCCATCCACCCATCCACCCATCCACCCATCAATTCATCCATCCATCCACCCATCCACCCATCCACCCATCCACTTATCAATCTCATTGCATCATCTTTTAAGTCAATAACACAGTAAAATAACTTTTTTTTTTAGGTGAAGACCGCTGGATGTGCACACTGATGGTTCAGGCAGGCTGGCGACTAGCATACTGCGCAGCCGCAGAAGACCAGACCTACTGTCCGATGGAGTTTGAGGAATTTTACAAACAGCGTCGGCGCTGGATGCCTTCCACTTTGGCAAATCTTGGTCTGCTGGTCAGCGAGTGGCGAACTGTCTTAAAAAATAATGAAAACATCTCTTTTCCCTTCATAATATATCAAGTGGTTCTTCTTTGTGCTACCCTGATTGGGTAAGTAAAATAAGACCATGCCAAAAGATTAGAAACAAATTATAACCAAGGCTATAACCATAGGTAGCATGGGTGAGCATGGGTAGCATGAGGTCGGTTCGCGGCTAACGCGTCGTCTTTCACCGCTGTGAGTCCAACGGGTCGGGTCGCTGGTTCGAGCCCTGCGGTCGCCACATGTGAATTGAGTTTGTTTGATGTGTTGTTCTCTCCTATGCTACGAGGGTTTTCTCCGGGTTCTCCGGTTTCCTCCCTCCATAAAAATCAACATGTGAGTTGAGCGTTGTGTGCATAGAATATTGAATGTAGTGGTAGTGCGTGTGAGTGAAAAGTGTCCCCAATTAGTGCGAAAGCGCTGGAACGACTAGACACTTAAATAAAAAGTGATTTATCTATTTATTTATTTTGATACTACGTTAAATACTTGGCACGACCTCGACATAATAAAGTCCAAACTGAAAGTCAAAATGCTACCGTGCAAAGCTGTTTCGACCTCCTTGGATGTCTTCAGCACGGTGTAGCAAAATAGCATAACAGCTACTAATTGACTACGTAATGATTGCTTGGTTATGACAAAACAGAATGGACTCAAATGTCGGACGCTAGATTAATGATATTGTTAACGAGGGTCGGACTCAAAGTAGTGACCACGAGGTGCATGTAGACTTCCGGTTAATGGTGCACTGCGATTAACAAAAAAAGCGGGAAATGGTACTCGCGTCTACCAGAAAAAAAGGGGGACGTGAACTTCCGGTAAATACAACACGCATCTACCAGAAGAAAAGCAGGACATGTGGACATCCGGTAAATCTTACACGCGTCTACCAGGGGGAAAAACGGCGGGAAATATAGACTTCCGGTACAACATAACCGCGTCTACCAGAGGGGGAAAATAATTTCCGAACTTTTCGAGGAAATAGTAACTTTTCTCTCTCTCTCTCTCTCTCTCTCTCTCTCTCTCTCTCTCTCTCTCTCTCTCTCTCTATCTTTTTTTAATCACTCTATCCTTCTCCATAAATTAGCTAATTACGGCATTGCAGAAAATTCATTGAAGTGGTTTAAATCCTATTTAACTGAGCGAAGACAGAGATGCAACGTGAATAATACATTATCTACTATAAAACAAACCCTTTGTGGAATTCCCCAAGGGTCAATCCTAGGTCCATTATTATTCATATTGTATATTAATGATTTACCAAATAGTGTACATTTTTCAAGTACAAGAATGTACGCGGACGACACAAGCCTCACGGCTTGTAATACTTCCGTAAAATCTTTATCTGAGCAGATCAATTCTGATATTATTAGCATATCCAACTGGTTGATGGCAAATAGATTAAGCCTTAATTCAACAAAGACTGAATATATGTTTATTGGGTCTGACGACAAATTACGTCAAATAAGTTCCAAACCACATGTTTACCTTGAAGGTAAACAAATCGCACGTGTCCAAACAGCCAAAACACTGGGAGTTGTAATCGACCAACGCCTGTCCTGGGCTGACCATGTCGATCATATATGTAAAAAAGTTTCATCAGGCCTGGCTGGCCTTAGACAGGTTCGTGATTACGTCCCCCAGGAGACGGCGATTGCAATATATAATTCGCTGATAACTCCTTGGTTTGACTACTGCGATGTGGTTTGGGATAATTTACCAAAAACATCAGCTGACAGACTCCAAAAAATGCAAAATCGCGCAGGCCGAATTATAACTAAGAGTAATTATGAAACTAGGTCGCGCGACATTTTAATGTCTCTAGGATGGGAAAATCTTCAAAACAGGCGGAAGAAACATAAAGCCACAATAATGTACAAGACTTTGAATGCTCTTGCACCTCAAAGTTTAAGAGACCGCTTTGAGTATCAAACTACAAAATATAATTTGCGGAAGGGAGAAAAGTGTTTAAAATTATCGAAACCAAACACTGAGTACCTCAAACGTGCGTTCTCCTATGAAGGTGCAAAAGCATGGAACTCTTTGCCTTCAGATATTAAGTCAGCTAGAAGTATAAGGGAATTTAAAAGAAAGCTTTCTTCTGTTGGACTCTCATAAGCTTTTTTAGCTGTCTAAATTGTATTCTTATTTAACTCGACATTCTTGTAAAGCAATTTTTATATTGATAGAATTTTTTTTCGAGTATAAATAAAGTATCACTCACTCACTCACTCACTCTTTATTAGGCCTTCAATTGTCATCTTATTCATCGTTGGCGGGTTGGTAAATATGAAGATGGATGAAATTACTGCAGCTGTTTTGATGTCCGTGACAACCATTGGTTATGGTCTTATCTGCTTCTTTTTCCCACAATGTAGGTTATTGGTTTTTATTCATGTCAAAACAAATAGTGCTTGCCTCCTTGCCTCCTTGCCTCCTTGCCTCCTTGCCTCCTTGCCTCCTTGCTTCCTTGCCTCCTTGCCTCCTTGCCTCCTTGCCTCCTTGCCTCCTTGCCTCCTTGCCTCCTTGCCTCCTTGCCTCCTTGCCTCCTTGCCTCCTTGCCTCCTTGCCTCCTTGCCTCCTTGCCTCCTTGCCTCCTTGCTTCCTTGCCTCCTTGCTTCCTTGCTTCCTTGTTTCCTTGCTTCCTTGTTTCCTTGCTTCCTTGTTTACTTGCTTTCCTGCTTCCTTCCCTCCTTCCCTCCTTCCTTCCTTCCTCCCTTTCTTTTTGTTCCTTTTGCTTACTTATCGTTTTACCTTTTGCTTTAATTTTTTTCAGCTACTCAAATCACCGTTGCCAAATTTCTAACTTTCATCTTCGCGGTCATCATGATTATCGTCACGATCGGTCTCGCAGTACAAATCAATGATGAAATCACCGAAAGAGAAAAATTACGCGAAGCCAATAACACTTCAAACGTCCCACTCCATATGCAATTACCGGCAGGAATAAGTACCCTCTATCTCGGTGGCTTGGTTGCGATATTCCTTATTGCGGCCATGTTGCATCCAAAAGAGGCTTTATGTTTGTTGAATGGTATATGGTACCTGTTGTGTCTACCATCCGGGTACTTGCTGCTAACTGTTTACTCTGTCGTGAACATGACTGACAGATCGTGGGGTGAGTACTCAATGTAGTTTGGCAGTCAGAGGAATTTTTTGAATTCAATTACCTCCAAATTGGACAGAAATGTAGCCTGCGTCACATCCGGAATTTTCGGATGTGACGCGGGCTAACAGACATGTAGTCCTATTGCAGATTAATTATATCATCCCAAACTTTACTAGACTGATTCCATAAGTCATAGTTTAGTTTTCCCTCAAAAGAATGCGAATGGAAACGATCCAAATTAATCTTTGATTTGGACAGGAAAGAGAATTTGAAAATCATACAATAGTTGCTTATATGGGATTATTTAACAATTATTCGCCGAAGGCGAAGTGATTATAGGGGAATATTTACCGAGACGCGAGTCTTCGAGCGGCGAGGTAAATATTCCCCAATAAGCACTTCGCCTTCGGCGAATAATTGTTTTAATGTAAATACACAGGTGATTCTTTCAACAACAACAAAAAAATTTTTGGATTTTTACTCGAGGTGATTATCGTGTGATAGTGTGAGTTTCTTGACCAATCAGCGCGCGAGATTTTCTATTATCACCTGTGTATTTATACTAAAGAGTGATGATATAATTAAATATATAATTATCGATGAATTATCTAATTTTCGCTAGTATTAAAAAGTGATATCTTCACATGTTAAAATAACGTCATCGGTAAGAATTCTTAGGAATCACATTAAATAGTAAAAATCCACCAAAGTTGATAAATATATACAATCAATGTCATTAACGTTGTCCACCGAAAAAAGACATTTACGCATTTACACATTTACACATTTACACAGTTACACAGTTACACAGTTACACAGTTACACAGTTACACAGTTACACAGTTACACAGTTACACAGTTACACAGTTACACAGTTACACAGTTACACAGTTACACAGTTACACAGTTACACAGTTACACAGTTACACAGTTACACAGTTACACAGTTACACAGTTACACAGTTACACAGTTACACAGTTACACAGTTACACAGTTACACAGTTACACATTTGTATAGGAAATCGCACGATCTTCTCGTACAATTTGGAAATTAATAGACACGAGTAATGTTTTGAAAGTTCTTGTAATTGCACGAGCCTTTAGGCGAGTGCAATTAAACAACTTTCAAAACATTACGAGTGTCTATTAATTCCAAATTGTACGAGAAGATCGTGCGATTTTTTTGTTTATAGTTCACTCAACAAAATTTCAGTAAAAAATGCGAAGCGACGCCGTTCATCTTTGTCTATTTGGCGGCCGATTTCCAGTCCATCGTGCAACTGAAACGCATAAAAAAGATTAGTTCTTACGGCTTTAAAATTTCATTTATGCTTTTTAAGTACAAAATGATAGAAAATAATTGTTTTGACATTGTTTTGGCCGTGTTGCCATAGCGACTTAATTCGGTACTCCTACGGAGTACAATTAACGCTATAATTGTACTCCTCTCGACCAATCAGAGTCGAGTAATTTTGTTGAGTGTACTATAAACACATTTACACATTTAGACTAAAAGATATATCACGTGTTTCATTATGTATTCTTTGCCTCGTGTGCGTCAGCCTGAACTTTAAATGTAAAATTCAACTCGTGAATCGAAAATCCAGAATGCCCTGACCATTTAGTGAGGATTTAAGATGGAGAATGGTATTTCAGCGTTTGTTTTATGCAAGAACGTTCAAGGAAACATGTGATATTTCTTTTAGTCTAAATGTGTAAATGTGTAAATGTCTTTTTTTGGTGGACAACGTTAATGAAATTGACTGTATATCAAAAAGAATATACATATATATGGCGACTTGGAGATACGAATTTTACGTACCTTCTCGTGTTAAGAATATCTCACTCTTTCAAATTCTTTCAAATTCTCATTCCTAGTAACGAAAAAAATAATACTCAAGGAAATGACACGTGGTCTGAAATGGGAAAACATTGTACCATAGCTGAAAAGCATTCCTAGTAAAGAAAGCAATAATACTCAAGAGAATGACACATGGTGATTTTTAAACTCTTTAGGTACAAGAGAAGGAAAGACCAAAGGAGGCAAAGAAGTAAGTCCATTGGATGTCCTCTGGGAGCAGTTCAAAGTCAAGTGTGCTTGTTGTTTGAGGCCTTTCGCCGCTAAAGAAAACAAACCTCCAGAACCTGAAGCAAAGAACAAGCAAGAATCAAGAAAGGATAGGCTAAAGAGAGTGGTAATGCTCATTCGCTATTGGCCACTTTAGAAAAGAGCAAAAGACTGGAGCGAGTTTTGAATTTTAATCTAATTAGCAAAAGAATTTCGTCATCTGGTGAAGTATCTCAAACTTTAGTTGGTTTTCGAAATTTGAACGCGTTTCGTTAAAAATTTAAAAATTTAAAAGCTACAAGCCTTCAAAAGTGTGAAAAATTTAGAAAGAATGTAAGGTGTTACGAAGTGTCTTCTATCTTTGTCTCTTTTGATCCAGTCATGTTCAAATTTGCCAGACTTTTTTTTTCTTTTTTTTAAATAACTTCAAATTTGCCAGACTTACTAATCTTGAGATGCTTTCTGAAATAAGATTAAAATTCAAAATTCGCTCAAATCTTTTGCTCGATTATAGACCTAATTGCCCTATTTCACTATGACGTCACATCAAAACAATCTATTGTTTAAACGCAAAGGATCATGGTCGTCGGAGGGGGTCAAATCAACGCGAATTCACCGAAATATGTTCTAAAACCTGTATCAATCCATGAAGAGAAGTAGAGTAGCCAACAAACGCTCAGAATGTTTTTTAGTCCGTATTAACACATATTATATCTGAAAACCAGGCCATTTTCGCTAGGAGCAAATTTTGTTGAATTTTCTATTGGATTTGGCGATTCTATCCCCCACATAAACAAGCAGAGACGTCATAGTGAAATAGGGCAATTGAAAAAAAGTAGTCGGGTTCGAGAAGGTCATATCATCGAAGCTAAGACCGAAAAGGATTTTGGGTACTCCAATATGTGTGTTATATTTGCATATAGACATGTAAAAATGCACAGTAGAGCAAAGTCGGTTGACCTAGATTAACAACATGCCAAAGCCATGATGCATAAAATGTGCACAGGAAGGGAAAACTGCAATATGCATGAAATTAGCATAATTGTTTGTCTTCCCATGCCTCCCCTTCGGTCTTAGCTTTGATGATATAACCTTTTTTGAACCCGACGACGTTTTTTCAATTAGGTGTGTATGAAATAATTGTTATGTGATAATATGTGTTTATCAGTCAACCAGGGTGAGAAAAAAGAGAACCTAGAGAAATGCCCTTATATCAAATAACAGAAGAGATCTAACAGATTTCAGTGGATGGATCGAAAGAAAGAATGGATTGAAATAAAAATGAATGATAGATAGATAGACGGTTGTATCGTCGTGTACGGGAATTGTCAGGGGAATTCTATTCAAATTCAAATTTCAAGTAATCGGCTAGTAATCGTACCCTACGATAGCATACATTAAACTATAATGAATATTTATGTGCACGCGCTGATGATACATCGTTTAAATATGACTAAAAAGTGAGACCACCCAACCGAATTCGCTTCGTGGTCTAGGGGTTAGGTTTAGGGTTAGGTTTAGGGTTAGGGTTGAGGTTGGCATTGTAGTAGTTCTTTGGTGCCGAAGAAGGTAACGAGTTCGATTCTTGGTGTCTTCACTTAATTTTTTTTCTCACTCGTGTGTTCGGAAACCTATGACGTACTTCGTTAATCCGTACACGACGATAGTACCAGATAGACACCTTTATTTAAACTTAAATAAAATAATAACAGGGTAGTCCAGTCAGTGGCAAAATGCCTCTGCTATCAAAAGGAGCCTTGTTAAACATATACACAATATACAATAGAAAATAAAAACTAAAAGGAGCTAAAATGCATGACTTCACTTCACCTTCCCTAACAAGTGTCATTCAATTTTTGTCATTCCAGTTGTCTAGAAAATCAAGAAAGTCGACCAAATCAACAGAAAGTAATGCAAGCAGGAAAGGACGGCGCAGCAGAAAAAATAGCAAAGAGCTTGATAGCGAAATGGACAGCGAGTCAGCTTCTGAGTCAACTAGAGGCAAAAGCAAATCAGATAAAGGAACGCTTGGGAAATTGCGTCTGGTAAGTTTATTCAGTAGTGTTAAAGTAGTTTTGCCCATTTCAGACCACGTGTCATTCCCTTGAGTATCATTCTTGTTTGGATGCAAATAAAACAAAGGATGCTATTTTCAAAGGAATGACACGTGGTCTGAAATAGGAAAACAAACGCCCAAGGCTAAGAGGTCTATTCCCAAGAGCAAAGGGACTTTGTTATTCTTCTATCTGACCACAGGCAGCCCAAGCTGTGTTATGGGCGTGGGTACGTTATGGTCCAAAACCTCTATTCACATTTTTTCTTCTCTCTCTTTTTCTCCAGGCAATTCGACACAGTCTTAAAGGTATTGGATTTTTCAAGGATGACGATCAAGTAGAAGATCAACACCCAATGCAGTCTGGAGGTATGTCGACTGGTAAGCCGACGATAACAGTGACGACAATACCCGACTGCGGACCAATAGATTACGAGGAAAATAGTTTCCAGTTTTCTGGTAAATTCTTCCAGACACTGTTTCCTTTATCTTGAGCTATCATCAGGGGCGTTGCCAGGGTTTTCCGAGGGGGTGGAGGGGACGGGGGGAATTAAAAAACCCGCCATTTTCTTTGGACCCCCGAAATTTTAATCAGCGTGCGCGTTTTATCTCTTATAGTACACTCAACAAAATTACTCGACTCTGATTGGTCAAGAGGAGTACAATTATAGCGTTAATTGTACTCCGTAGGCAACACTATGGCAACACGGCCAAAACAATGTCAAAACAATTATTTTCTATCATTTTGTACTTAAAAAACATATAAATAAAATTTTAAAGCCGTAAGAACTAATCTTTTTTATGCATTTCAGTTGCGCGATGGACTGAAAATCGGCCGCCAAATAGACAAAGATGAACGGCGTCGCTTCGCATTCTTTACTGAAATTTTGTTGAGTGAACTATAAACAAAAAATCGCACGATCGCCTAAAGGCTCGTGCAATTACAAGAACTTTCAAAACATTACTCGTGTCTATTAATTTCCAAATTGTACTCGAGATCGTGCGATTTCCTATACAAATATTTAATGATGTAAATTATGTCTTAAATCTTAGACACGATTGGTCGCATGCAGCAACAGCAAGAGGGAAGTAGTGACGAGCGTTTCTCTGGCAACCAATCCGGCTTCCCGCCACTTCCGGTTGATCCACTTCTTCATCATCGAAGCAATCATGAAAACAAAGGTTATGACGAGGGCATGGATACGTACCCGGGCGCTCCGGGCTACCCGACTGTCATCCCGAATACACCACCAGAAGACGGTGATCGTCGGAATAAGGCATCTCCGATATACGACGAAATCCATCCACAACCTAACCGGTACCCGTACTCCGAGGTATCCTATCCCTCACTTAAGAATCCTAATGTTGATAGAGTAAAGAGCCGTGCACAGTCAGGCGTGGAATTCGATTCGGATTACGGCTCTTCAAGCAGCAGTAGCCAACAGTACAGACCTAGGAGAGGATCACGAGCGGATATGATGAACACTGTCTATGAAGGTGTTCACTTAGAAGCGGGAAACTTAGATGGTGTTTCTTATATGGGAACGTCAATTGGTAGGTACCCTTCAAAGACAATTCACTTTTCGTATGACCACAGGGAGCCCAATTTAGATTAAAGCGAATAGTGAAAATAAAATCGGAAAAATTAGATAATTAATGATTTTTTAAATTCGAGATCAAGATAATGTCCTCCGTAATGCGAAAGAGTAAAAAAATCAATAAAAAATGCACTAGAAAAAATTTTTTCGCGCGCGCCTTTGTTTTCCTATGTAATTTTCCTATGGTATCTGATCTTGATCTTTTTTATTTTCACCATTCACTTTAATCTAAATTGGGCTCCCTGTGGTATGCAGCACAAACGCGGTTCTGACACGGCAAAGGATGCGCCACATCAGAGAAGTGTTAGGAAAAAAATTACAATACTCCAGTTTCGAGTTCTCTTACGGTATTTAATGAATGAGAGAAGAGACTTATTTATGTGATTGGTGACTTTTTCAGGCGGAATTTCGTCATTTGCGTTGTTGACTAGCGATGACATCCATCTGCCAGTCGAAGAGTGGCTAAAGGGAGACTTAAAGGTAAGAAAACTTCATAATACTTACATCAAAACTAAATCGAAAAAACGTTGGTTACCGGTCGAAAAGCAAGGTTAAAACAAAGACGAGACAAGTTTTTAAGTTTGCCGAAATGTAGACAATGTTGTTTTCTCTACAAATATTCTCATTTCAAAGCACTGAATACAATTTGAAATCTGATATGTTTCGGTATCAAAGGGCTTTTAAATAGCACCTTAGTGTATAGAGCGTTTTCACGTGACATCACAGCGGCCATGTTGGTATACCAAAACAATACGTTTTCTATCCTCGGGGAATTGAACTCTATTTTTATGCAAAACCTGTGCAGACGGTTTCTGTTTTTTGGTACACCAATATGGCTGCCTTGTCACGTGAGTTAAAACGCTCTATATATGGCCCTTTATCACACGGCGGCCATGTTTATTCTCATGACAATAAAAACTTTTGTTTCCCCAGCGTAAATCAATTCTCAAGCGCTAGAATTTGAGGCTACGCGTGGTGGAATCTATTGTTCAATCCAACATGGCTGCCGCGTGAATAAGGCCCATGGGTAAAGCGTTAGACCGGCTTCGTTGTGGCGCGCATGACCACGTAGAGTGGCAGTCCCGTCTCAATTAGAAATGTTAGAAATCAGTAGAAGGTTGCAAGGTTATAAGTGTTCAGTCAGTTGTGACATTCACTCGTCATTTTGTAATTTTTCTGCTAAACTTCGACAACTCCTATGATTTACTTGAACAATTTTTTGCCGTAGGAATACACCGGGAACTTCAGGAAACATGGCTACGATTCTATTGCATTCATATGTAGTATGAAGGAAAAGGTACGTTCAAAGACACGTCTGCGCATGCTCTGAATTCGTATGCAAATTAGTCAAAACATATGTAAATATGACTTTCAAACATGACTGATAAATTGGATAAATAATTAGTGTCCATGTTTGAAACTTAGGGCTAATTCTTACGTATTGTGTTATAGTTGACTGGGGGGCAAACAAGCGGTTGACTGGGGGGCAACTAGCGGATGCTAAGTCAAAACATGTCAAAATAAGTCCTCAAACTATCGTATTTGACTATTTTCACGACATCAAACCAGAAAACGAGAGATCAAGGCAACCTCCAGGATTCTACAAGCCATTCAAAAGTGCAGCTATTGCCAGAAGTGACGTCTATTGATAGCAACCTATTGTCACTTATTTACTAACCCCACTGGCAACCTCAAATAAATGAAAATATCCATTAAGCCCTTCAGATAATGATATTTTGAATTGTATTGTATTTAATAGGACCTGGAATACATTGGCATCAAGAAACGAGGACACCGACAGAAAATCGCTCGTGAGATCACAAAACTTCCAAAACATGAAATCGAAGAAGATATCCCGGTAAGAAACTACTAATACTTCCATTCTTTTACCTTCCATGGGATACCTGTGGTTGAGAAGTAAGTAGGTCTTTAAGGGAGACTAAGCACGAGAAACCAAAATAAGCCTGAAGCGGGATGACGTTTTACCCCCGTCTCTAGACCATAATCCTTTTCACACTGCTTTTGTTCTTTAATTATGACTATTATTCCTGTGTTCTCTAAGGAATCAAAAATTTTGATATGAAAGAATTTTAAAAACTATTATGGTGTAGAGTCGGGGGTAAAACGTCATCTCGCTATAGGATTATTCGATCCAGTTGATCCAAAATAATGACGTAGCAAAGACGTCACTGCAAAACTGAGGTGTCGTGAAGCCCTAAAAAATTGACTGGCGAAAAATAAAAGCCTTTCCACTATCGTAATAAAGATATAAAAAGTCGTTAGTTTTATATTTTTACTGCCATCAACCTATTATTAGTAATGTTCTGTTTTTCGTCATTTAATGACTTGGAAATCCGTGAATTCAAGAGGAAAATTGACACCTTATTTGTGCAACTTTTCTTGATTCTGATTGGCTAACATTTTCTCTCAAATCAGCTGGTAGGCATAATGTCTTTCCATTTTGCGACCACTTCTCATTCCCTTACATTTTCCCGGTGATAACGGGACCCCCACACATCACTTCTCATTCCCTTACGTTTTCCCGGTGATAACGGAACCCCCCACACATCACTTCTCATTCCCTTACGTTTTCCCGGTGTTAATGGGACCCCCCACACATCGCGTACGCTTCGTCCCGGTTGGAATTCAATGCGGGAGTTCGTGGTTCGATTCATTATCATTCCCTTGAGTATTATTCACTTTTTTTTAAAACAGATTGACGTTGGGGAGTGGCTAGAGGATCTTGGCCTCGAAGAATACATAGATGCGTTTGACGAGAACGGGTACAATGAGCCTACTGATCTTGAAGACCTGAAAAACATGGACAAAGACACAGTAAAGGAAACATTTAACATTACCAAGGTTGCGCACTTAAATATGCTCTGTCAGGCTATTAACAAGCTTCAGTATGCTAATCAAGGTATGTCAAATATCTGGTAAGAGACCAGACATTATTTAAGTAGGAGGGGAGGGAGAAGGGAGGGGGTGACGGCGTTGAGGAGAAAATGCTTTTGAAAAAATTTGAAAAATTTTTTTCAGACCCCAACCTAATAGCATTCATGTTTTTCGAGTACCCCCTTCAATTGTTTAAAAAACCTTTTGACCTTTCGAGGCCCCCATGTTCCACTAGAAAATAATTGGGGGGCCTCCCATTTTCTCCTCCCCCCCGACTTAAACAATGACTGGTCTCTAAAGGAGAGGCCTTTCGTCCATGTAGTATACACAGTTAGTATACGCTCAATTCTTTGTTCCTATTTTCTTATACCTTTTTCTATTTCCCCTTTTTATTTCCATTTTTACATATTTCATTATACCAATTCCCGTTCCCTTGTTCCTATGTTTCCAATTTTTTATTCCTATTTTCCATTTTCATTTTCCCAGTTTCTATTTCCCAATTCCCATCGTTCCAATTCCCGTTTTTCCAATTCTCATTTTCTTTCATTTGCCCACTCAGGTCAAAAAGTCATCCGAAAGGCACGACGAGAGCTACTCAGAGTTCCCACCCACCTATTGGAATATTACAACAACGATGGTGGAGACGAATACGAATTCTGGGAAAACCTCCGCCAGTCTCGTCTGATCCCAGAAATGGCTGGCTTCGATGGTAACACAGAACTGAAAGAAAAACTACAAGACCTACGAAACTCCGCTGTGATGATCTTCCTAGTGGCCAACACATTGTGGATGATTGTTATCATGGTTCTCGTCAGGCAGAGTAGTTTAAAGACGTTGGGTGTGGATCTTATAGGTCTGTCATTTTTGTTAGTTTATGGCACTATTATAATACTGCAATTCTTGGCGATGATAGGTCACAGGCTTACTACTTTACTGCATGTTCTTGCGCGTGCTTCTTGGACTTGTTGTCAACGAAAGAAAATGCAAGCCGCTTAATTGCCCTATTTCATAATGACGTCACAGTTTGTTTACATCCGCTAAAATGATAGAAATTTAGGCTAGATTTAAGCTTAATTCTCTTCTCTCGAGATATTTAGCGTAATATTTAGTTGTTCTTGCCTTCACCAGCTCATAAACCAAATTTCATTGTGATTTAAGATGTGTTGTTGTCATTTTATCCCCCTCCAGTGACCATGATCCCTAGCGTTAAAATAATAGTTTGTTTTGATGTGACGTCATTATGAAATAGGACAATTACGGGTAGGCGCCGAGAATGCGCTCACTCGCAATGACGTCCTCAAATCACGTTACCAAATGTGACGTCAAAAACCAAATATACCTATACTGAAATATAGCACGTTTTAAGTGTCAAATTTTTTGATAGTATATAATATAAGAATTAATTTAGGAAAAAGGATATACAAGAGTCTAGGGATTTAAATACATTAGTTTTAAATTTATAGCACATGCACTGCTGTTTAGGTAGGATTTTTAAGGGGTTTGGGGTTTGATACACAGACCATCTACCATTATTCATGGTATTGTATAAAGGGACTGTGAATATAAAGGGTCTCGCTGGTTTGATTCCTGGACTCGGCATCATATGAGTAGAGTTGCCACTCTTTTCACTGCTGCCAATCAGAGAATATAAAGGTACCAACCAATTTATTCGATAGACAGAAGTGCATTGCTAAATTTCCCTGTCTCAACTGTTGTCTCAATCAGCATGTTACAATGAAAAGAGTGGTAAAATAATAACATCATCAAGATAAAAATGCCAAATATATTTTGCAAACAAAAGCACAAAAACAAATACATTAAAAAATGAAAATATGATACTGGTTCTAGCTTGGAATGTCATTTCAACGAAGAAGTATATCTTATTGTCAAGATATTATTGTATATATTATCTATTTAGTGACTAATAGTTGCTATCACTCAACCAGAACATTCATCATACAAAGACAAATACACAAGAAACCATTTGTGTCTTTTGTTTAATAAATGTTCTGGTTGGTTAATAGTGACTATTAGTCACTAAATAGATACTATTAGTTAGTATTTAGCTTGATTTTATTTCACGGTTTAATTGCATCCGCTATATAGTGGTGTTGATGGTAATATATGTAGAATAATCAGCCAGAATTTAAACAATACTCCATCTCACTGTTCCATTCCAAGCCGAGGCTGGAGTTTCCGCGCATGATAAAAAGTATACTTTTGCTATGCGCTGAAAATGCAGCCTCGGGTTGCAACTATTATTCATAGTCACTCGAAGGGAACCGTAAAATGGAGTATTAGTCAATTATTTTTTAAGCAGAAGTTTTTAATATTTAATTTTAATATTTCCTTTTAGAAATCAGGTAACATAGTACAGTAAAGTAGTTAAGGGCTTCAAAATATATGTGATTCTTTCAAATGATTTAATAAAAGTCATTTAAGGAATATGAAACGGCGTGCATGTCTATATACTGTGATATAAACACGATGGAAGCTGTAGAGCAAGAGAGAAGTCGTAGAGAAACATGAGGTGCAGATGAGTGTTTCTTTGACTTCTCGAGTGCTCTACAGCTCCCAGAGTGTTTATATCACAGCATATAGACACAAGCAGACGTTTTATATGGCTTTTATAAAACATTTTTGAATGATTTTGCTTGAGCGTGTCTCTGTCCTCTGATATAAACAAGGTAGCCAGCCAATCAACGAGCGCGTTATATCTCAAATATTTTATAATACACAATATAAAATAACTGTTCTAAATTTCGAGTTCTGATTGGTTGGGAGGGTGTGCTTTATGAGAGCACGCAGCATGAACACACACTTTAAGTTGCATCATTCGTATCCAAGATAACGGTTATTGTAATTTATATTTTATAAAAGAAATAAAAACTTGCTTGCTGTTCTGTGTGTAGTAATAAAGCACTTGGGGTTTGGCAGAACACTTGAGAAGTGTCAAGAAGCACTCTGCTATGCTTCATGCTTCTCCTAACACTTCTCTCTTGTTCTGCCAACCCCTGCATGCTTTATAACTGCACACAGCACACAGCACACAAGCATGTTTTGTGTTTCTTCAATTTCACCATCTGTTTTTTCAAACATGGCCATTATGGAGTGCATTTGGTGTTAGGTTTAAATTCTGAAGTATAAGTTTGTTATGTCTCTCCCTTGACTCAAAATAGGTGGAGTTTGTACACCTTTATTCAAACTTAAATAAAAATAACAACAGGGTAGTCAAGTCAGTGGCAAAATGCCTCTACTATCAAAAGGGGCCATCAAAAAAAGTGAAGCGGCAAAATATGATTGGTTAATGGTAAAAGAGAATGATTAAAACTTGTCAAAAAGAAATCAAAAACTTGTATTAGTGTTCATGGTATGGCTGGTATATATCATTTTTATAATTGGTCTTATAGTACACTCAACAAAATTACTCGACTCTGATTGGTCAAGAGGAGTACAATTATTATAGCGTTAATTGTACTCCATAGGAGTACCGCATTAAGTCGCTATGGCAACACGGCCAAAACAATGTCAAAACAATTATTTTCTATCATTTTGTACTTAAAAAACATATAAATAAAATTTTAAAGCCGTAAGAACTAATCTTTGTTATGCATTTCAGTTGTGCGATAGACTGAAAATCAGCCGCCAAATAGACAAAGATGAAAAGCGTTGCTTTGCATTTTTTACTGAAATTTAGTTGAGTGAACTATAAACAAAAAATCGCACGATCTTCTCGTACAATTTGGAATTAATAGACACTTGTAATGTTTTGAAAGTTCTTGTAATTGCACGATCCTTTTTTCCAAATTGTACTCAAGATCGTGCGATTTCCTATACAAATTCATATACCGATAGCTAGCTATACTTGCTCTTGAATTGCTTTTCCTTGCAATCCATCAGTCCCTAGTTCAGAAACTGGAAGCTTTTCAATAGCTTCAATAGCATCTCTAACGATCACTGGCAAAATCACCACACAACTTAAATAGACCCAGTAGGGGAGGGGTGGTGTGCTACCCATTGGCCAAAACCATAGACCACGCCTATACGCATCTCGCAAGTGATGTGAGAGAACAGCAACTATGAACATGTATGGTAGATGGTGCAGGCATGGAATGTTCTGTGCGCACCAAACTTGAAGGATGGGGACCACAAATGGAAGGATTGTTGTTGCATGCAGTGGAGGACGATGGGGCAGAGAAACAGCATTCTGAAAATTTAAGAATCAAGTTATTGGTTGAGCTAAATCTTGATTCAAATGTAAAAAAACCGGCATTGGGGATGAAAAGATGGAGGTTTGAGGGGATTAAGCTTTTTAAAGGTCTAAGGAGCATATATACAGTAGACCCCTTGCACTGAGTCCATAGAGGAATCGTTCTTAGGGACAAAGTAATGGGTATTTTTTGCATAAGAAAAGACACCCTATTGTTTTGTCCCCCAGAACAATTCCTCTAGGAATTCAATACAAGGGGTCTATACTAGATTGGATAGAAAATATCCATACCTATCCAATGGAGGAGGATTGAAATAGGCCTAATCTGCTGTTTCCCCTTTTCAGACTTTTCATTCCATAGAGTATTATTTCTTTGTTTAACGGTTGCACATGAGAAGAATCTTATTCTAAAGAGAATGACACGTGGTCTGAAATGGGAAAGCATTGTACCATAGCTGAAAAGCATTCCTAGTAAAGAAAGAAATAATACTCAAGGGAATGACGCATGGTTTGAAATGGGAAAACATTGCGCCATAGCTGAAAAGCATTTCTAGTAAAGAAAGAAATAATACTCAAGGTAATGACACATGGTCTGCAATGGGAAAACATTGCACCATAGCTGAAAAGTATTTCTAGTAAAGAAAGAAATAATACTCAAGAGAATGACACATTACGCCCAAGTGGACTGATTTGATCCATTTCATAGGGGTGGGGAGGGTCTGAGGAGGGTATGTTGCGTACTTCCACAAAATATCCATACCTCCTCCATTAAATGGAATTGAAAATTTCCAAAGGGTGGGGAGATTCTGTGGAGGGTTTACTATGTTGTTCAAAATGTATGCAGCCCCCCCCCCCCCCCCCCCACACACACACACAAACAGATAGGGATTGAAATTTCCAAGGGGTGGAGAGGGGCGATTACTGTACAGTGTCTATGCTTGCATACTGTAAAGATATGGTTACCTTTAAATGAAGTGACCTTGCCATAACAAAATGATCCACATCAATAAGACTAGACATCACCGCGCAACCAATCGCCTGTAATATACCCTTTCTATGAATACCCACAACAGTGATCCAGCTGACTCCACCAATCAAAGCATGCCCCATGTTATCAACCATAGCTCTGCTAAAATCCCTGTTATCAATAATGGGAAGTGTTAACAAATAATCAATTGTCACACATATCAATCCAAGGAATATGTACTGCAGAATGAACATAGACTTGGTTATTCCATAAGTTATAGCATCCCACATGGTGAATATACTTCTCCATAGACATCCACTTAAACGTTGAAAACCTTTGATTGCAAAACTGAGCATTGTTAATGTACACTAAAATGTTTCATACTAAATTGTCGGATGAAGAGATTTTTCGTCTTCAAAACGTCACTGCCATTTAAAATATGCGTCTCCAACTCTTAAAATTATAACTTTTCAGCTCAAAATCATTCTTAATATATCTTTTTTGACAGCAATTCAGAATATAAGTGTTCAGCTAAAAAAAATAACTTTGAGAAATGTTCATTGAAATCCTCTTGTTTCCAGTGACGACAAAGCACAAGAAGGCTTATCAGCTTGTCACAATACTTCAGTATTCTTTTGCAACTGGATTTCGATCGATTTTTTTTTAACTCGATTAATCTTAGCTTGATTTTTTGTTTAGAAACAAAACCTGTCTTCGTCCGCCATTTTGAATCTACGTATGTGCGTGAGAGCCTGGTAATAGTGCACAGGGAGCCCGGTAAAGTCCACGGTAAATATTAACAAATTATAACCAAAAATAAAAAAGACAAATTATTATTATTTTATTCTTTGTTTAATATATGGTTTTTTCAAAATGTAAAATGGATTTTTGGTTGAGATTAGATTGAGATCAGTTGAGAATAAATAAATTTAAGAAATTAGTGCCAGTCTCCTGGAGTGTATACACAGGAAACCCACAATTCTAACTCTGATGAAAACTTTTTTTACTACAGTGTGTTTGTCTTTCTTCATTGGATTTTTTTAGGCTTTTGTTTGTGATATTTTTACGATGGCTTGCAGCTGATGCATTGCTTTTGTTACAAGGAATGATATTTGTTTATATATTCATAGTAGAATTGGATAGATTTACGAGAAATGTTGCTTCAAGATGCCAGAAGTTGTCAGACAAGTGGAGTGGCATCACATGAACAAGTGGAAATACTTCGTCTACAACAGCGGATTTATGTTTTCACTAGAAGCTGTGCTATACCCAGCGGTTGTAGTCCGAACTCGACTTCAAGTCCAACGCACAAACAAACCCTATAAAAACACGTGGGACGCTTTTGCAAAGATTACAAAATTTGAAGGAATTAGAGGACTTTATCGGGGATTTCTTGTTGGTCAACTTGGGATTATTACAGGAGGTGTGTATTTTACGACGTATGAAGTTACGAGGAAGAAATTGTCTTCGTTAGATGAGGCTTCGCGTGGATTTGTAGCAGGCTTTATTGCTGCAGTTATAGAGCAGTGCGTTGGTAATCCCCTCCAAGTTGTGACTCAGAAAAGGATGCTTGAAGGACAGACACCAAGCCAAACAAAGCTGAGAGGGGCAGGAAGGATTGCATTGGACGTGTATGAGAAACATGGTCCCAAGGGACTATATAGAGGGTTCCTGGCATCACTCTTTGCTATGGGCCTAGATAGTGCCCTTTGGTGGGGCTGGTATGGTGTGTTCTTGGAGGCTGTAGGTCATTATGTCCCTGAAGGGACTTCTCATATTGCCGTTCAGGCTACTGCAGGGGCATTATCTGGATTTGCCACCACAATGATTGGGAACCCATTGGATGTGATTAAAACAAGAATACAGGTAATGTTATTCCAAGCCATTAAGGACCTAGCCTAGTTTTTCTTACCCACCTCCCCCTCCCCCCTCAGTCCTTTCCTTGTCCCCCCTCAGTCCTCTCCTTGTCACAGCGCTAGCTCCCTGTCTTGGGCACATGGGCAATGAGTAAAGTCATGTCCTTGAATTCGCATACAAAACATGAACTCCTTTGAGTCTGGAGGGAAAAGAGCAGGAGGTGTGGCCAAGGTTGTCTAAGCCAAAAGCTTATGTTCCAGAGTTGTATCAACACCAGATAGAAACCTCTCCTTTCCTTTCAACTATGCAATCATATTTTTACTCTCTTCATGTACCTTACCCTATACAATCATATTTGTACTCTCTTCATCTAACTTACCCTATACAATCATATTTGTACTCTCTTCATCTACCTTACCCTATACAATCATATTTGTACTCTCTTCATCTACCTTACCCTATACAATCATATTTGTACTCTCTTCATCTACCTTACCCTATACAATCATATTTTTACTCTCTTCATCTACCTTACCCTATACAATCATATTTGTACTCTCTTCATCTACCTTACCCTATACAATCATATTTGTACTCTCTTCATCTACCTTACCCTATACAATCATATTTTTACTCTCTTCATCTACCTTACCCTATACAATCATATTTTTACTCTCTTCATCTACCTTACCCTATACAATCATATTTGTACTCTCTTCATCTACCTTACCCTATACAATCATATTTGTACTCTCTTCATCTACCTTACCCTATACAATCATATTTTTACACTCTTCATCTACCTTACCCTATACAATCATATTTTTACACTCTTCATCTACCTTACCCTATACAATCATATTTGTACTCTCTTCATCTACCTTACCCTATACAATCATATTTGTACTCTCTTCATCTACCTTACCCTATACAATCATATTTTTACTCTCTTCATCTACCTTACCCTATACAATCATATTTTTACTCTCTTCATCTACCTTACCCTATACAATCATATTTCTACTCTCTTCATCTACCTTACCCTTTTTTTGAAGTGCAAGAGCACATAAGAAAGGAACTATTTGGGGGGTACCCATATTCTCTGTCTGAATCTCACAACTGCCTACATGTAAGTCACGATTTCAGAATGTTCTAGTGTTACTTTACAGAATTTTACCCCCTAGCAAGGCCCGTTGTTTGTTGCTATTTTGTGGTTCTTGTGTTGCTGTTTCAAGGCCATGTGGCTTGCCCGAATTTATCCCTAACAGGGCCTCAGTAAATGGCTTTAGTTATGTATGAATTGTGGGAAGGGATGGGAGAAAAGGGGTGAAACAGAGGCGATTTTTTGTAACTGCAATTTTGTTGTCACCTACACAATAATCTTAAGATTGAGGTTAACTGCAATTTTGTTGTCACCTACAATAATTTTAAGATTGAGGTTACGTATGAATTGTGGGAAGGGATGAGAGAAAAGGGGTGAAACAGAGGCGATTTTTTGTAACTGCAATTTTGTTGTCACCTACACAATAATCTTAAGATTGAGGTTAAATTTGTGTCTTAACATTGTAGGTTGAAGGCCGAAGATCAATAAAGAAAGTCCTCTTTGAATTATTGAGGAAGGAAGGAGCCTTAGCCTTGACCAAAGGGATGTTACCTAATCTAGCAATATCTGTACCTACTAGTGTGTGTGTGATATGTGGTTATGAGACTGTTAAATGGTTAAGCCTCAAAGATGAAATGGTTCAATATTACCAATAAAGGCAGGGATGAAAACTATTATGCAACATACTGTTCCTAATTATTGATATGGTAGAGTGCAAACAATCAACTTTATTTATCCAGACGGCTCAACAAGCTGATTTTCAGACATGCCGTGCTAACCATAAACGTATTTATTATATGGCCGTGAATCTTAGAGCCTGGACACTAGCAAATCGAGCAATCTGATTGGATAGATCGCATCGCGGACTGGTCTAGATTCTCTGGTATTAACCGGTCCGATCGCATATCAATCTTACGGCGAAAACATTTTGTCCTTTTCAATGAAAAGTGGTCATATAATAAAACTCTTATCAACCGAGCTTGGTCGGTCTGTACAGAATAATCTTGACCTCGGTCTGTACATTCCGACCTCGGTCAAGATTATCCCGTACAGACCTCCCACTTGGTTAATAAGATCTAAATATATCTGTGATTTGCACAAAAACTAAACAGCACTAAGCACAACTATTTCATTTGTCGTTTCAAGGGGAAGGGGGCTAAGATTGGAAAATTTGACTACATGTGGCATTGAAAAAGGGAAAAAGTGCCTGCCCCTCCCCTCCATGGTCCCTGTTTATTCTCACAAACCCTCCCCGTAGATTTAGGTTACATTTTCTAGTCTTTAATTTCAAAATTGTTTCTATTTTTGGTAACTGTTTTATTTATTATGGACATCATCCTAACATACAATCTTTGCACTCCAGCTTTCTTAGATTATTTCACATCAGGTTTCCACTTCAGGAAATAGTATTCCCGTTGCCATGAAAACCATCATACACTAGACAACACTAAAGTGGTGTTTGACTGTATGCCTACTTGCCGATAAGCTACATATATCAATCCATAATATTTTAACTGTGCTCACTGAAGTTATTGTGTTTTGATACGCTTGAAATACATAGACATCAGTTTTTTATGTGAGGCTTAGCCGAATGGATCCGCATACTTCTTTGACAATGTGACAACAACATTTATCGTCAATAAGAGGACAGACACATAAAACTAGTGTCTATTTGTTTTTACATTAACAAAAACATCTCATTTTTAGTGATCAAAACAACCAATGGAAAGAGCGCATGCTCATTGACGGCAGTGTTTTCTGTCTGTCCTCTAATTGATGATAAAAAATAACCAAATGAAGTGAGAGAAATTTGTTGAAAGTTAACAGTCTATACAGATCACTTTTTCCAACAAAAATTGGTTTACAGGTATTCTATGATGATTTTGCAATTGAGTGTACAAGAAGAGCATAGAATAGACCCCTTGCAGTAGTCCAATTTAGAACAATAAGTTTCTAATTCTCAGAAGATTAAAATTCTTTCATTTTATATGCCAAATTGAGCTGGTTTGATTCACATGTAAGGGGTGTATACAGTTTGTGCTGTCATGAGCTTATTTAATAATTTACTTTATAAAATAGTGCATCCTGGCTGAAGTTTTTCTACTTCTTTGTTTTCTCCTCTCTGTGCAGCCTTTATTGCTTCCAACACCTGAAGAAGTTAAATTACACTGGTCAGGAAGTACAAATTAGAGGTGAAAACAGGGTTCGTGCTACTCCTTAAACTCCTTGAAAATGCCTTGGATTTAATTCCGTTTCCAAGGGCACTTGAAGAGCTCTTGAATTTTATGATTTTAGCGAAACTCCTTGAAAACTCTGTTCTGAAATAGATCTAATTAGAAAGATTTGAAAATCGCCCATGTGCAACCACCGTGTAAAACCTTGGCATAGTTAGCTGAACATACTCCTTAAAAATTCATTTTTGGGTCCTTGTATACTCCTTGAATAGTCCTTGAATTTTAAGTGTTTACCTCAGCACGAACCCTGTGAAAAAGACTGGGGTAGTCATCTAATATGAATGAATCACTTATAACTCTTGGATATTTTTGGTATTTTTTAACACCTCGGACAACATTTTTTTGATGTAGGTGTATACAACTTGAAATTTGAAAAGGTGCTTCTGAAGACTCTCTCCCTGGAGAACTTAGGTGCTGAAAAAAACTGTCGTTCTCCAGCCTTTTCTGGGATTAAAAATGTTGTGCATGCTCATCTAGCTTGGTATGTACAAACATTATATTTCATGCCTTATATTGTAATGAGCATGAATGAAATTCAGGCAAGTTAAAACCGAGTCATAGCAGCCAGCGGCTACCCACCCCAATAATATGCGGTGGGGGTAGGGGATGGGGCGCGTTTTTGCTAAGGACTAGTGGCAGCTTTACCAGCAGTCTTGGTAGCTTTGGCTGTGAGCGTGCAGCAAAAAAAATTTTATTCCGCCCGCCCACTCCTCAATTGGTGGGAGCCAGGTGAGTGTTATTCCACTGAGTGGTCAGTGTGACAGGTACCAGGTGGTGAGATGTGGTCCGGTCCGCCATGGTTACCTCCGTGGTAGGGCATAGTCTGATTGATGCGCACAGCTCGCACCATAGTACCTGACCCCAAACTTATCTAGACGATGAGTTTTAATGGATGGTAAATAGGGATTATCACATGTTAAGGTGGCTAAAATCAATAATGGAAAGCTCCAACCAGTATCATTCAAAGTGCGCTAAAACAGACTTCCTCTCTTTGTAGCCATCTTATTTTTAAATATAAATTGGTCAATCGATTGAAGTTTAAAATATTGGGTGTGGCATGTCGATCATCTTTATTATGCAAAAGTTATGGGGAATTCCCGAAAAACAGTTTTTCGGGTCGGTCTCAAAAAATCCCCCTTAAGTTTGGACAAAACCCATGACTTGTCATATCGAACACTTGTTAGTCTAAAAGCTAGTAAGCCAGTTAAGAATAATACAAAGTTAGAACAAACTATGTGTACACACCTCATCAAAATCTGGCATTCCTCCTTTCTTCAGCTTGGAAAATATTTCTCTTTCATTTACTTCAATCTCAAAGGAACCTAACAATCAATGAAAGATATTAATTTATCATATAATTATCCATAAAATACCTAATTTATTACTACTATACTATGTCTATTCTTTGCATACATATTTACGGTGTTCAACTTATCTATAGAGAAAAAATATCGCTCTGGGATCCTCACGAATACCCTACATTTCATATTCTGGCTGCGTTACCAGCGTGGTTGGTCCTTGTAGTGTAGTGGTTAACACATTGGACTAGAATACCGAAGACGTGGGTTCGAATCCTGCCAAGGGCATTTGATATTTTTCTCTTATTCTCTCTACTTCATAAAATACCTATATTTCTCCTTTTCGAAAAACTGATATTTTCACCTGTGAAAATAACGTTACTTTCAAAGGTGAAAATATCAATACCATGCTATTATTTTATAAATAAAAACTTTTTACAATGATAATTTTACAAAGCTTATTAAGTTGATTTTATGGATAATTATATCTTCTCATGTCGCTGTGCTCACTCGTGAGAGATCTTTTCAACACTCGAAGATAAATTTCGTATCTCCACGCGCTCATGTAATATTCTCCATTAAATTCTCCTTCGAAAGATTCCATCTCAAAAGATATTGTATTTAGGGAAGGTATGATATTATTGGGGGATTCTAGACATAATTATATTAGGCCCCATCCACATGTATCCGCAAATTTTTGTGTTTGCAAATTTTTTTTTGCGAGTACGAGTTGGATTCACAAGTGTCCGCAAATTTTTGTGTCCGTATCCTCAAATATTACGAAAACAGATACGTGTGGACGGTGAAAACGATTCGAATACACTGCGTGTGGACGCAAACATTTTTGTATCCGCAAAAAATAATTTGCGGATACAAAAATTTCCTGATACGTGTGGACGGGGCCTTAGACATAACAATAAGTTTGCAATACTCAGGACTAGATTCAAATTCTTTTGTTTTGTCCTCCACATTGAGCTGCTTTGACATCACATGAAAGGTTTCTATAGGTACAGGACTTACTATTTCTTCCTGTTTTGCCTTCCACTTCCACATTTGGAATGGCAGCTTTAATTTTACTGGCCAAGTCCTTGAATTGGCCGTAGTAGCCTCATCCACTACTGTTGATTTGAAAAATTTTCTATGATAAGCAAGCAAGGCTGCAAATAAGTGTAGTTTAGCAGACATGTACGGGGAGGTATCTATGTTTACTTGTTGTTCCTTGTAATTCGAAACGCTGGCCTGGCTACTATGTGAAAAATAACTTGCAATAAATGAGCAATGGATATTTCAAATTCAACTTATCTGTGCCAGTAATGTTCAAACTCATTAATAATTCATGAGGAAAACACAATAGAAATCTTGACCAGATTCACTTTAATTTTGAAAATGTTAGCGAAACATAAAGGAACTAACCTAGACGTTTGATAAGTCATATACAGTATTCATGTTGGTGTTGTATCAGATATGCCTCGAGTTTGTATAGCTGATACAACATGGCCATTCATCCTGTATACATTACACGTCACATACGTCATAGACATTAGCATATGGCATAAGATAAGGCTTCAAAAATAAGCTTGCATGGTTAATAATTTTGATTTTAAATTGTTGATGAAAACTTGGGCTTTCAGTTATACAGGCATGGAAAAACCTTTATACATGTAACTTCAAGAAGCCACACTCAAACTATGACATTTTTTCAGGTCATTCGACAGCTTATATTGTAGAATTAATACTGAGAGTATTGTCGTGAATGGTTATAGCACAGGTAGCCCATGCTTGGTTTCTGTGGTGTCATGTTATAAGGAAATGTATGGGGATTCATCAAAAATTTCAATAAAATTATTGAAACGTGAAATGGAGCCTCGAATTTTTACCCGATCATTGAGAAATAGCACTTCTTTCACTCTGTGTGGTTATTTTTGGAATTTATTCATTATAAATTCCAAGCTCTTGCCAAGAATGCACAAGCTTTTGCAAATCTTCCAAAGATACACTTATTTCATGTCGTAGTAAGCAACAATGTCTAACCATAAGCTTATATATTTCATGCTATGCTTATGGTAAAATGAATAAAAGAAGATTTGAGATCGCTATTAATTTTCCTTTTCAGTTTAGCATAACTGAAAGCCCAAGTTTTTAAATCGAGCATCAACGATTTTTAAAATTAAAATTAACTATGTATTTTGAAGCCCCATCTTATGTTTCATGAGCAAAATAAATAAAAAAATCCACTTCTTGATGAACGTGTTTCAAGATAAAATACAAGTATTCAACGCTAATTCCTTCGTGGACTGATCATTCCATAAGTCGTAGTTTTCGCTCCTTTGTGGAATCCACAAAAAAGCGTAAACGCCGGCTTATGGAATCAGTCTAATCCCTTTATAAACCACGATAAGCTAGGCTATCCTCTATGTATTCAACAATCCATCAAATACAATAGCATTTATGTCCGTATTTTCCGAGTGATTTTATTATAACAAAAGCGATAAAATATGTTGGCTAATGAAACTTCTACCTACGAAGACCAAAACGTGATTGATTATCCTATAAATGAAATAGTTAAAAATGTTCCTACATTCTCCCTCAAATTGATGAGATTAGAGAGTTTAGAGAGTGAATCTTACCAATATTCTATAAAGACCTTGATGTTCTGTGGAGACTCCATCTTGTTTTCTTCGCTGCGTCACGCAAACTGACGAACCGAGAAGAACGATTCGAAGTCACATGCTTCCGATGTGAGTACGGAAAATACCCGAACGATTCCGAACGACTTACCTTACGGAAGCTCACGAAAGTATTACGGAGTAGGACGGAGGACAGTTGAAAGCGGAAAGATTCAATTAATTTTGTCACCCTTTTATCACTGGGATCTTAAAAGATTTAGTAAAACAGAGGTAATACAAGTAGTTTGATACGTAAAAACGTTACACCAAATTTTTTCGGTGGGATTCCCTTGGAAGAAATTTGCTCGATAGTTTGAGATTAGGGTCACTGCAAATTAATATTTCTCGGAATATTTTCATACGGAAATAATGTAAATTCTGATCGATTGGTTGAAATATGAAGCTTGAATACTTGCCATATGAGGAAAAGTCTAAAAATGTCGTCTTATTCGTCGGTTGTTTTCGAAGCTGTAATGACGTCACATGGATAACCTTTCGTGACCTTCAAAGGGTGTATAGTTTTCCGTTTCAGCACATTTTAAACAACTACCCGCGTCAGTGGATTAATCAATGTACTCATGATTGTAAAGTAGAGGGGGGAGCCGTATACTAGACCCTCTCTACTATAATTACTATGTGGAGTGTGAAACCAGCCGATTTCAATGCTTTGTTACGGCATGTCGTACCGTGTTGTACAGTAAATAAATACCGTATGTTTTCCACTCGTATGATAACCATTCTTATGGGAAGCCATTTTCAATGTTACGGCATGTCGTACCGTGTGCATGCTCCATGACAGTACCGTATGTTTTCCACTCATACGATAACCATTCTTATGGGAAGACATTTTCAATGTTACGGCATGTCGTACCGTGTGCATGCAGTATGACAGTACCGTATGTTTTCCACTCATACGATAACCATTCTTATGGGAAGCCATTTTCAATGTTACGGAATGTCGTACCGTGTGCATGCAGTATGACGGTACCGTATGTTTCCCAATCATATGATTACGTGCGTTTCCTATTCATAAACACTGGAGAAAATATAGTCAGAAATAAAAAACTGGGGGAAATAGGACCGCGGACAAAAATAGGAAGGACAAAATAGGAAAAGCAAGCAAGGACGGACGGACAAACCTTGCAGTTCCCTTCGAATTCCCCCCCCCCCCCCCCCCCCCTTAAAGTTAAGGCCACATCAAGATAGTTAGCGACTCGTATAGTAGGGTAATAATAAGCCCAGCTTAGATGAGGTCAAGTTACTACCAAGGAAGTCCATGCTATTTAATAGTTCATTAGAGACACGTCATTCAAACAGGTAGATATTATGTAATAATCAAAAATTTCCCAGAATTATTAGCAATGCAAAATTTTGTCAGCTGCGAGGGCACGACATCAGTGGTGCAACTTCTTCAACAGCGCCAACAAGAACACTTCGGTAGGACAAGGATTCTTCCTTAGGTCGGCTCCAGAAAACTAGACTTTACTTCTTTCAACGCTCCTATAATTCCTAACGACCTGAGCATTGCAAATTTGCTCGAGTTTGCAATGACAAGCTCTCGTAATCGACAGAAGACTGCTCTTCTGGTGTTTTTGGTCAGTTTTGTCTTCAATCCGTGTCATTGCCTTCCGGTAGAACAGTTCTACCCATTCGGTAGTTTGACGAATGACAGAAGAGTGCCTACAAATGATGATGGCAGTTCTGGCTGGGTCAGCATTACTATGCCATTTCCATTCTTCGACAACTACCACGACAGGCTCTATGTAAGTACTAATAGCAGTACAGCCCAGTTTTTCGAGCTTTAGAATTGAGAAATTCTCTACGCAAGTTAGGCCAAATTTAGTTCAGTGATATCAGTGTGATATCACTGGCAACACCGCTGTTTTGAAAGTCGTTCTCGAAGATCACGCCCTACTGTTGATCCCGGGATTTTCCGAACTGATGAAATTCTAGTTGCAAAAATACTGCAAAAGCTTCTTCTAAACATTCGCAGGTTTTCGAGTTTCCAGAAATTTTATTTTGTTTTCTTAGATTCTATTGCCATCACGTTAGAAATTTTCTTCGGTTTTGTTCCTTCTGTTTTAAGCCCGAAAAAACTATCAGTTGAAACAAAACGCGGTATTAAATAAGCCGAGCATCCAGTAAACTATGGCGCGTTTTTCGTGCCAAAATTCAAACAAGCTCCGTCATTCAAACATGCAATCCTTTGATTCAAACATGCATCCTTTGGTTCAAATAATTCAACTCTGGAATATTCGGACCTAGGTTATTTGATTAAAACAAATCCTCGGGTTTCGTAATTCATTATATTTATTAATATTATTGGGCACGCATCATCATGTTTGAACCGAAGGATTGAAGGTTTGAACCGAAGGATTGAAGGTTTGAACCGAAGGATTGAAGGTTTGAACCGAAGGATTGAAGGTTTGAACCGAAGGATTGAAGGTTTGAACCGAAGGATTGAAGGTCTGAACCGAAGGATAATAAGCCTTTCTCGGAATTGTCATTTTTCCCGGAATTTTCACTTGATAACTTGTTGAACACTTTCAACACTTTATATCACTCATCACTTCACATTTGAAACATTTCATTTCTTTGTTTTTTATTCTTTATTTCATTGAAATAAAATGCTACTAGCTAATCAAATTGTCAAATTGTCAGTTTTTTAAAACTGACAATTTGACAATTTGATTAGCTAGTAGCATTTTATTTCAATGAAATAAAGAATAAAAAACAAAGAAATGAAATGTTTCAAATGTATGTATGTATGACTCAAGGTTAAGTCGGGGCATGCATTCTCGTATAAGACGTCGCATAATACTTAGAATGCAAGCTTATTTAGTTCACCCAAAAAAGCTTGATTGGCTTGTGCAAGCCAAGCCAATATTGCTTTAAAATTGTTAAAACAATTTTAAAGCAATATTGGCTTGGCTTGCACAAGCCAATCAAGCTTTTTTGGGTGAACTAAATAAGCTTGCATTCTAAGTATTATGCGACGTCTTATACGAGAATGCATGCCCCGACTTAACCTTGAGTCATACATACATACATAAACTTTATGCATCGCCAACTATTCCGGCCATGCGCCGATCGCCAAGTCAGCGGATATCATGTATTAAAAAAAAAAACACAGGAAGCTACGGTATTCCTGTGCTTTAATAGGTATCCTATTACAAACGATGGCAAACGAGAGCTGAGGATTCAAGCTTTATTTTGGTACCAAACATGCCGTATTTTGCGTATAATTTTCAAGGTTTTTGCTTCACAAAGTGCCTATTCTTGAAGAAAGATCTCACAAATATTCGTCTCAAATCGGAGCTTTTTGAAAGTAAAAAACGAAATGTATAAATTCGTTCAATCGACCACAGATTCGACATCAGTAGTTTAGAATGTGTCTATTTGAAGGATCGACCCCGGCAAATGAGGTAACTAGTTCTGATTTTGAGAAATCCTGTTTATAATATTTGACCTTTTGTGGTTTTCTTGCACTTTAACAAAGCACTTATGGCAAGAAGACTGTTAAAATCTAACTATCGAGACGAAAAGGTTTTTTCTAAACAAATTAAAGTATGTTTGGTAAAAATCAAATGCTTTAATGTTATATATTGTTCTTCTACCCCGGCAAGTGAAAAACTGTTTACACAGAAATTTATAAATCGAAAACTATCTTTGTAAAATCTGACTTAACTCGCTTAACACTTTCAAGCGACACCGCTGCATTTGTACACGGGCGCATGACCGGAATAGTTGGCGATGTTCCACACGATAATCCAGTCATTTACGGACCTGAATGCGGAAAACCAGTTCCACAACATTTCTAAATGAATTTGTATGCAAAATGTCAGTGCTAATTTTGTTGTGTGAATAAATAGTTTCTGAAATAAGTTGATCCTTTGAGGAGGTCGTCAGACAGGCTTAGTAACTTAACACGCGTTACGCAACGCTGTACCTTTTATTAACGTTATTCCTGCAATAAAATGAACTGAAACAGTACGATTTCAGATTATCATCATTATCATCATCATCATCATCATCATCATTATTATTAATATTATTATTATTATTATTATCATTATCATTATTATGACAGCAGTGTTTATAAACTTTAGTATGCTCCATACAAGTGGCACACTAGGGCGCAAAGCGTAACCTAAAGGCCAATCTAACCCTAAAAAGCTTCTAATTACAATTATTTTTTATACATAATATATTATTATTATTATTATTATTACTATTATTGTTATTATTATTATTACTATTATTATTATTATTATTATTATCTACATCATTAATACTTAATAATAATACTTTATTAACTATCATTTCCTACCCAGGTGAATACCAATGGCGTGGTGTCTTTTCTGACACAAGTGTCGAAATATACTCCCGACCCCTTCCCCCTGGGAAACAACGAACGTCTGCTTACTGCGTTTTGGGCAGATGTCGATACGAGGAAAGGTGGTAAGGTTTGGTACAGAGAAACAACCGACCAAGCAATACTTGAACAGGCGACAAACGATGTCAGGCGGGCGTTTGTGAAACAGTTCAACTTCGTTGCCACGTGGGCTTTTATTGCAACATGGGATCGAGTTGCCTTTTATGGAGCGAGTGGTTTAAACAGAAACAGAGTGAGTTGATTGCTTTATACACAAGAGAATATTTACTAAGGGTTGTAAGCAATGAATAGACCGTTTTCTCAAGGTTGCGTGCGCATCTAACTTGACGGGCCACAAAACTAAAAAACGCAAATTCAGTAAAATTGAGAAGCCAGTTTTATATTTAAAGAGGGAAATAATCGATTTGATAAATTTTTATTGAAAAATCTAATAGATATTTGTGTTAATCCTCATTACAAAGTTCCTTTTCTGGTATCGTGGCCCGTCAAGTTCCTTAAATTTGGATGCGCACGCAACCTTGAGGAAACGGTCTATTGTTTTGTGATTTGAATCAGTTGTTTGAAAAAAGGTGATGAAAAGCGATGACCTGCGCTGACGAATTGTCTAGCTAAGTGTATTTTGAATTTTTAAAGAGAAAACACTCCCAGTCCCCCACAGCTCCACTCGGTCTTAGATTTGTGATTCCAGATCTCCTGCCAACAACGTTTTTTGAATAGCTGTAGCTCCTGGCTAGGAAGAATTAGGCAACCTCTCCCCGCGTTACCGAAGTAATAAAAATACATTTAACAAAAAAAATACATTTAACAATTATTCGCCGAAGGCGAAGTGAATATCAGGGAATATTTACCGAGACACGAGTCTTCGAGCGGCGAGGTAAATATTCCCCGATATTAGAGAGCCTAAGATTCTCATTTACGGCAAACGTTAAACGTTAGTTGACCATTAGAGAATTCTTTAAAATTAGTGAAAAGGAATCGCAAAAATCTCCAAGTAGTAGATAAACAAAAGAATACTTGTCTTTGTCGAGAAGGTTTGCAAAAGGTAAAGTGGAATGTAGGTAAACGATGAAAACGTGGTCACGTTTACCGTTTGCGGGAAGAAAAAACGGGAATCTTAATCTGCCTATTCACTGAGCCGGACGCGAACAATTGTTTTAGTAATTTTAACTCAAGTGAATTTAATAAATAACGGAGAGAGAGTTTTTGTTTTTTCAAATTCTATATATTTCTGTAAGCGGCACAAATCGACAAACGAGCGTTCGCGTGCGCGCGTTATAATCACCAGTAGGTGAATATAGCAGCATAAAGCGTAAATTTTGACCAATGGGCGACGGATTTATTATATTCACTCGTTTAAAAATATCAAATACCTTTAATTACCTTTTACGATGATGGTGATGTGCATGAATATAATAAATATTGATGATTCATAGTGATGATGATGCATGATGACGATGATACATGATGACGATGATCGATGATGACCTTCCTCGCGACAGGCTCCCCTGTCCAGCAAAGCATGTTTCCCCACTAGATTATAAACTCGCTTAGTATTATGTTGATGGTATAACTAAGTCTTTTTTTTTTTCTTTCAATAGACAAACACATTCCAGGCGATCTTGATATCAAATGGCCGACATTCCTTTGTCAGGTACAACTACGACTCTATCGTCTGGACAACGGGAACTGCTAGTGGTGGTGACGCACAGGGACTTGGAGGCACTCCTGCTCAGGTAAGCAAGGGACACTTTAATTTCGAGATATGCTTCGCATAAATGTTTAAATAGAACTATTTAGCTTGGGCGTAAAGGTTTCCCATTTCTGACCACTTGTCATTTAGTAAATCGTCTACTGTCTAAGTGATAGGTGAAAATAAAATCGGGAAAATGAAAAATTTCAATATTTTTTTAATTCGAGGTCAAGATAATGTCCTCCGTAATACGAAAGAGTATAAAAATAGATAAAAAATGCACTAGAATATAGTTTTGATATCCCAATTTTTTTCTGCACAGTTTTGATTATATTTTCTTCTGTGCTGACGTTATTTACTTATGAATATAATACATGTCAAGTTCAGTAAATAACATGCAACAAGGAACATGCAGCATACATGCAACAACAACAAAACAAATAGCTAAGTTTTTTCAAATCATATTTAATTTGTTTTGATTTACGAACTTAGTGTGGATTCAACGCTGGTGATGGCATACGATATTTTACGATTCCTGGATCAAGAACAGACGCTATTCGCAATCTTACCAAAACGTCAAACGTTGCAATGCCAGGGGTGTGGATGTTCCGTATTGATAATTTTGACATTGAAGGAGGAGGGTGCAACGTCAGAGGTAAGAACAGACGCTATTCGCAATCTTCCCCAAACGACAAACGTTGATTACAAGGGGTCCACCTTCCCGTATTGATAGGGCCAACACTGAAGCAGGGGGTACAACGCCAAAGGTAAGTAGGGAGCAGCAGATCCCTCATTAAAGGAGGAAATGCGATCTCGGGGGGGGGGGGGGGGTACAACTTTTTACTGTGTTGAGAATACCATTATTTTGATGAGTTGTAGTCATATATCATGTGTCTTCTTATGCACGACCGATAAACAAGGAAATGATACTAAAGGGAATGACACATGGTATGTAATGGGAAAACGTTCCACCATAATACTCAAGGGAATGACATGATCAAAAATGGGGGGGGGGAGGGGGGGAATTAGGCTTACGACAAAAGGGTCTATTTGATATTTTTATTTATTTAATTTTTATCCAAGGATCTCTTAGCATCTCTCCCAGCTTCGGCTCCATGTTAGGAGGAGATAACATACTCGTAGCTGGTCCATGTTTCCAACCATATGACCGCATTATATGCAAATTCGACGGCGAAAAAGAGACCAAAGGAACCTATATCAATGCCATACGAGCATTCTGTGCTGTTCCCATGGCAAACAAGACTGGTAGAGTACCCTTAAGGGTTTCCCGTAACAACGGTGGGAGCTTCGACTTCCATGGACTATTCACTTACGGTAACACATATTTGGACTCCTCTATTCTCCCCATGTCTGGGCCGAAAATAAACGTTTTTTGATTCTGAAAATGTTTTGTTTCAAAATTTTACCCATTGCGACGAGTGCAATCTCGTACGCAGAGCCCTTTTTTACCACGCATGCTCGACAAAACACGACGCAATGAAAACTCAAGGCTCGGTACGAGATTGCGTTACGAGTGAAAATGGGGATGTTGATATGGGGATGTTGATATGGGGCAGAAGAACGCATGCGCATAGGTTATAAAGTATTGTGGGCTCATGTACAACGTACGATAGCCCATTTCGAAATTTCCTGAAACCAACCTTAAAATAGATTAAGTACCTTGTTTTAGGAGACGAAATAGACGAAGCCATCTTGAAAATATATGTCCTAGAACAGCCCCATGATGCACTGCAATGCCAACTAGACCCAGTTCTTTCCTCAACCTCAAAATGACAAATTAATTTGATCCAAAACTTGGATTTATAACGATGTTTTCCATACTCGGAACCGTTTTCATCATGTTAACTTGATTATATTTTCATACAGTCCCAATCACCAAGGTCATCCCGCGGGTTACCCGCAACAGTCCTGATACTTGGGTGGAAGGCGTAAACGTTGAGATAACCTGGGATAGTGGACTGCTCGGTAACTCGTCCCAAATGGTTTCAGTACAAGTATCAAGATATGTGAAAAACGACGATGACATTCGGTTCCACAGTCACTATACTGTTATCAGTACGCGCCCAAACGATGGCAGGTGTATCATTAATGTGCCTCCTGGACAAGGTGAAGGGTACGTGTTGACCTTGAAACGACCCCTGGGCTGATCTAAGTCAAGGCACGGCTAATTCGCAGATCGAACCCTGAGACAACCCTTTGGGGCTGATCTAAGTCAGGGCACGGCCCTCACAGATCGCACCCTGAAACATCCCTGAGATTATCTAAGTCAGGGCACTCTGAGCTGGCTCACAGATCATACCCTAAAAGTGAAATTGTTTTATATTATCTTCAGAGACGAGGATGGAAGGTTCATTACCCTAGTCAGGGTCGTACAAGAGCCATTGTGCCAGACCCATTATCGCGCCGCGTGGATCTGGAGTGATGTTTTCATGTGGTTGAACTTTAACAGTGCCGGGGTTCGATGTAAAAATTGGGCCAATAATGAACCAAACCCTAGACAGTTTACAGGTGAGAGATGTTGTAGTAAGATAATTTAATTTTAAAATTCTGACTTTTTGTTTGGCTCCTTGGCTCCTTGGCTCCTTGGCTCCTTGCCTCCTTGCCTCCTTGCCTCCTTGCCTCCTTGCCTCCTTGCCTCCTTGCCTCCTTGCCTCCTTACCTCCTTGCTGCCTGGCTTGCTACAATTTCTTTTTTATTTCTTTTGTTTCTCCTTTTTCTCTTTCCTTTTGTCTTACTCTTTTAATCTCGCTCACTCACTCGTGCTTTTTATCAATAGAGGATACGACTTTCCTTGCATGTCCTCGGAACCTCCTTCAAGCCATGGCAGACCGGGGAAGGTACACCGAAGATGAATTTTGTCACACGAAAAACGAAGATGGCTGCGCTATGTATCACCGAGGAGCTAAACTTTGTATAAGGACCATTACTCCGAGGTATGCTAAGGACCTGTCTACATGGGAGGAGGATGATCCTACGGGTAGGATCTTCCTTGCAGGGGAATCAACCTACCGGCTATATATTTATTGCTTTCTGTTTACATGCACATTGGTAGGCTTCTTTCGGGTACTAGGATCTTCCTAGCAGTAGGATCTTCCTGTCTCGCAGATAGGAAGATCTTAGCACCAGGGATAAAGTTTGCAAGTGTTTTTCTCATGTCAACTGAATGCATGGTTGATTCACCTGCAGGAAAGATCCTAGTTGTAGGATCATCCTCCTCCTATGTGAACATGGGCTAAGAACGGTTAGTGGCAAGTTGCAATAATGATCCATAATGCCAAAAAATGTCATGCAACTGTCAAGGGAATGACTCATTGTTGAAGTTGTGCAATCTTTTTACTTATACCGTTAGTATTTGTAAATAATTTTGACGCTGAAGTAAGGCTTATCCCAAGTAGATGAGCTTGTAATCAAGGATAAAAGCGGTATTTGTCTAATTTAAAAACTGTGTATTTTTACTTTTTTACAAGTGATCAAGGAGCTGGTCAACAGTGTTGCTACAATCACCAAGGTAACCTCATGCTTAAATTTGGTAGCGCGGGAAGTCTGGACCGAGTACATGTCGACAAAGGGATTCCATACATCAGCCATTTTTTCCACGACATTGTTCCATATTTGGACTGCTGTTTTTTGTCAAGTGGTGCAAGCTGTCGGAACTATTATATAAAACGACCATCCGACAATGGACAATACTATGAACCACCCCGACCCGGTGAGTCAAATTTGTCATGGACAATATTATGAACCACCCCGACCCAGTCAGTCGGTTTTGCTATGGTTCCCTATAGGGTAGGGGACAGGGCAAAACTCGTCTGGTCGTTTTTCACTTACTGATCAATTTTTCCGGTTGCATATATTGAGGAAATAGAAAACGTACACGTGTGCTGTGTGCATTTATAAAGCATTCGGGGATTGGCAGAACACGAGAGAAGGGTTAGGAGAAGCATAATGCGTAGTAGAGTGCTTCTCGACACTTCTCGAGGGTTCTACCAATCCCCAAGTGTTTTATAAATTCACACAGCACAGCAAGCAAGCGTTTTTTTTTTTCATAAAAAACAAATTACGTTATCTTAGATAGGAATGACGTAATTAAAAGTGCGCAAGCGTGGTGTGTGCTCTCATAAATCACAAGCTCCCAACCAATCAGAATGCGAGATTTATTACAGTTATTTAATGAATTATTTTTTAGCCACTGCTTTTGGCGATCCCCACATGATCACGCTCGATGGAGTGGAATACACTTTTAACGGCTACGGTGAATTTAAAATACTCAATGTTCCGCTCTGCGACTTCACGCTACAGGGAAGAATGGAACCACTGACTCGCCGCGATATGGGCACAGTGTACACTGCTTTTGCAACCAAAGAGAATGGGTCCCACACTGTACAGGTAAGAAAGATATATCTCACGTCACGTGATGCAGGTCACGTGGTCATATTTATGCAACAATTGACAAGAAGCGTCAACATTTGTGCCCATTTTTACCGAATGACGTCATTGAACGTATTTGCGAGGTAACATGGCGGGCAACGAGCATGTAACGAAATTGGGAAAAACAAAGGCATGGTGGAAAAATTGCGTAACATAAAATAATTTATTACAATATAATAGACCTTATTCCTGATGCGACAATGTTTTTCCAATTGAGCGTGACAAACCTTTAGGGGAATGAACAGCTATTGTTTTGAAACTCGTCGGGATATCATCGTTATTTCCTTTGTATCCATTGTCAAACCACGAATAAGGGTTATTGCTCTACTGTAATTTACCATATCTTATACGCCTAAATCCAAAATGGCACATGGCCAATTGAAAGCGAGGCATCCAGGGCCAAATTTACAGTATTTTCTTATAATTTGATGCTACCAAATTATCGCGTTCCTGAATATAAGAAGGAAAGAAAGACAGAAGAGTGTATACTTTGCATTGACACCATATTATTTCTTTGCATTTGGCCCTGGATGCCTTGTATTCATGTAACACTCTCGACCGTGCGCCATTTTGGACTTTGGTGTAGTATTATTTGGTGCGCACGGTTAGGCGCGTCATACTGTTAACGTAACAATCCAAAATAAATAAACCCTTTTCTTATTTTACAATAACTTACGAATTTCTCGCGCGCTGATTTGGTTATCTATTATCGATAAGAGGACAGACGGATGAAGCTGACGTCAACGAGCGCGCGCTCTTTCCGTTGGTTGTTTTGATCGCTAAAAATGAGAAGTTTTATCGTTTTTGTTATTGTAAAAAACAAAACGCCTCGTGAATCTACACTACTTTGACAATGTGATGACCCAATTTATCGTCAATAAGAGGACAGACACATAAAAAACTGATGTCTATTTGTTGATTTGACAGATTCAACTCAATGGAAGAGGAATGGTTGATGTTTTCTTAAACGGTGAAATGGCGGAACTTGAACAGGAAGGGATCACAGAGTTCACGGGGGTATCCATACTGAAGTACGCTAACTTGACTAAATACTCAGTGATATTTCACTCGGGGATATCAGTTACCTTGACTGGAACTCCTCATCTACTTCAGATGATACTACTCGTACCACAGAAGTTCAAAGGTAGAATATAGTCCTACCACAGGGAGCCCAATTAAGATAAAAGTGAATGGTGAATTTTGAAGTCAAGATAATGTCCTCCAAAATACGAAAGAGTAAAAAAAAAACCCATAAAAATGCACTATAACTTTTTTTTTTCGCGTGTGCCTTTTTTTTCCTTTAAAATTCCCTTATGGTATCTAGTGTCGTTGTGCTCCCTGTGGTTCTACACTATATATAGATTTCCTCATTCTTCTTCGTCGTTTAACATGGACTGCCGCGCCTTATTGCTTCTGTGTCCTATTCTTTGTCTTCTCCCTCTTCCTTCGTCAATTTCTCTTCTTCTTCTTTTTCCTACATTTCGGCCCTTTTATGGTTTCTTTTCCTTCCTCTTGTACTTCTCCTTTCTTCTTTGTCCTCCTCCACTCTTCTTCTTTCTCCTCCTCCCTTCTCCTTCTCCCTCTTTTTTCCTCCTTGTCTTTGCCTTTCCCTCCCTCCTTCTCCCTCCCACCTTCTCCCTCCTTCTCCTATCTCCTCACTCCTCCTCCCCCTCCCTCATCCCTCCTCCTTTACAGCAAATCGTCTAACTAGCTGCGTGTCCCACATGGGCCATCTGTTAGCCAACATAGATATTTATCACCAGCTATATTTTTTGTTCCATAGGCAACACAAGTGGTCTCCTTGGTTACTGGGATGACGACAAGGAAAAGGATTTCCTTCTTCCAGATGGTACATTCATGGAAACGAATTCCAGCGCAAGAAAAATTCACTACGATTTTGCTGCAAAATGTAAGGATTTAAAAATAAAAATATAAAAAGGCATGTTTAATTGGTTGAAGCTTGCCGTTATTAGGGAAGGTACATTTTTATGGGGGGAGAGCTGGGGCTTAACAGTCACGGGTGATCAATGAGAGTTTGTATTTTTGAGGTGAGTTAAAGCTTTATATCTCGACGAAAGCTGGTTGCTTGTTGACTGTGTACCTTTGACAATAACTTTGTCATTAGTGTCTTTTGTTATAGGTAAACAATCCAATATGGCTGCCATCTCTTTTGTCAGTAAACTCTCTAGGGACTGAGTGAGAACACTCTATAGGAGGGTCATTAATTTCTTACTGAATAAAAGTGGGAGAGCTACGACCATTTTTTAAGAGTTAACTTCAGCAACCTTTTTTTCTTTCTTGAAAAAGCTGAAAAAGCTAAAAGGTCTTGTATCGACGCCATTTGAACTAGTTTACAGGCTATGTGTTCTTTAATTTATCCCTAGAAGTTTGACAAAAAAAAATTTTTTTTTTAGATTATTTATTTTTGAATTTCGTGTTTTGTGTGGAGACTGGGACTTGGGGGCTAATCTGAAAAGCATCCCTTTTTTTTTTTATTTTCTCATCTCTCATTTCTTTTATTTGCAAAGGGGAAACAAAGGCATTCGAATCACTCTTCAAGTACCATCAAGGAAAGGACCACTCGTCCTACTCTCGTCCCTCCTACCAACCCACCTTTATCAACAAAGACGACATCAATTTTAATAACTATGACCTTGAGAGACAGGCGCGGGCTGCCTGTGGTGGGAATGTTCAGTGTCTGTTTGACATTAGTGTGACAAAGAAGGTTGACATCGGAGTGGCTTCCCGCCAAACGTACTCTGAGTTTTCAGCTATTTTGAGTGCTACTACTAAGAAAGGTTTGTTCGTTTGTCTGCCTGCCTGCCTACCTCTCTGTCCGTCTGTTTGTCTGTCTGCCTTTCTGTCTGTCTGCCTGCCTGCCTGCCTGCCTGCCTGCCTGCCTGCCTGCCTGCCTGTCTGTCTGTCTGTCTGTCTGTCTGTCTGTCTGTCTGTCTGTTCCAAAAGACTATTACTATTACTATTCTGGTTAACATGAGCATTTCCTCTTTGGCTTCTTCCAGCTTGCATTCCAATCTATCCAAATATCCCGGGTGCAGTTGTGAACAGAAATGACACTCCTGATGGCAAGATCACATACCAAATCACATGTAGCAAGGATTACCACATGAAAGGCTCGGGGGATCTGTCCTGTAAAGATGGCGAGTGGAATGGAACTGTGCCCACATGTGCAAAGGAAGGTAACAAAAAATAATGATGTGATAATGATAATGATGATGATGATGGTGATGATGATAATGTTGATGATAGCGATAATGATGATGATGATAATGATGATGATGATGTTGATGATAGTGATGATGATGATAATGATGATGATAATGTTGATGATAGTGATGATGATGATAATGTTGATGATGATGATGATAATGTTGATGATAGTGATAATGATGATGATGATCGTGATGATGATAATGTTAATGATAGTGATAATGATGATAATGTTGATGATAGTGATAATGATGATGATGATGGTGATCATGGTCATGGAGAAGCCCTAGAACGTCGAAGGCAAACACTGCCCGTCATGTGCTTAGAACCAGAGAGTAGTCTATGTCCCGGTATCAATCAGCTGAATGTATCTTATTACCAGCCTACAATCACAAACAAACACTACCTGTAAGAACGGAAATGACGTAATATGTGAAGTGTCACGTGAGATGTGTGTGTGTGTAGACACATTTTGTTGCTTCTGTAGAGACGTGAAAGAATGTGAATGAACCTAGAAGTAAAGTCTACGAATTGAGTTTTAAAATCGAGTTTTGAGTCTTAAATTTAATGAGGAAATCTGAATTGCTCACGTCTTAAAGTTGCGAAAATCTCTAATTCTACACTACCCGTTATGTGCGAATATATGGTTGAAATGTGGGGTGGACAAAATGTGCTATTTCCATTTCATTTCTTGGCTTCTTTTCCACTTTCAGATAGTCGTCTCACAACCTACCTCATTGCGGGTGCAGTCGTTGTCGTAGTACTCATAATAATAGCTGTCCTCATATATATTTACTGTAAAAAGTCAAGCAGCAAGACAACTAACCCAAATACCACGGTACAAGAGATGAACAGCAAGCCCAGCGATGTGCAACAGCGACCTAATCATGTCTTGTCTTTTACCAATAACGTAGCGTGAAGAATATGCGCATGCGCTATTGCTGATGATTGCTGACCAGAACATACGCAGGCTCTTTAGAACTCAAAGTCCAAATAATGGCTTGTAGGAACTAGAAACATAAGATGTAGTTGCATTGCTGTATAGTATAGTACTTAGGGAAAAGAAAAATCATATCCATGTCAGCCTCGTATTATATGCACGATACGTTTGGGAAGGGTCCATTTTGTGGGTAGATGGACCCGGATATACGTCACTGATAACTTAAAAGCTTTGGGATCGTTAGAGGGTGGTGTATTTTAGTATTGTATTCGTATTTGTACTTTTCTTCTTTTTTTAAAAATATATATCATATATTCCTCTTTTACTCCGACGAAGGACTAGCGTCCGAAACGTCAGTAAATTTTTTTGATCTTTTAACGGTGTATAATTTACCTTTTTATCATTCTTACTGTTTCATTAGAAACACCGACGCAGCTCACACTAGTTTTAGTAGTTAGTTATCTCTTCTTATACACCTATTTCAAAAAACATTGTCATCGTGATTGATGGTGATGTGATAATTATGGTTTCGTCGAATACAAAGGCATCAAATCAGTCTCAACACTAAGGTCCATGTTCTTGACGAGAATAAGAAGCAGAAACACAAGTCATTCCAGCTATTCTTGGATCTTGGAATGACCTATCTCCTATCGCTTTGCGCCTATCGCTTATTGCCTATCGCCTTTGGCGATGACAACGTTTATTGAAATAGGTGTATATTCACATATGTTTTATGGCTGTTTATTTAAGCTTATCTTTGTTAATATAGTTATCTTGTATTGGTCTTTTTATATTGTCATCATTTTATAGGACCCTAATGTAAAACACGCTTGTGACTGAGGCATTCCCAACTCGATCATTATTATATGTGTGTCTTTTGCTAAAATTCTAGAATGTTCACTACGCATGGGCGTTGTGCAGTCGCCGGTGCAATCTCGTTTCCAGAGCTCTCATTTCTTACCGCGCATGCTCGGCAAAATAATTGCGTCGAGCATGCGTAGTAAGATATAAGGGGTCTGGGTACGAGATCGTTGTCATTGAGGATGACAAAGCGAAAGATATAAAAACGGCCTCTTAAAAAGAGAGAAGATAATGTAGGTTAAATATCTGGAAATTTTAGAAAGAAGCATATTTATTGTGGATTTGTAATGAACGAAACTTTTCAACTTGTCTTACGAGGTGTTTAAAACAGACACACCATGGAGTCTGCACCACTCACTGTAGGATTGTTCTTTGAGACTCGAAGATTCAAAGCGAAGCAAGTGAAAAGAAAAATTGAGTGTCAAAGTGACACAAGTGAAAAACGTCTACGCATGGTCTAAATCCGTATGCAAATTAGTCAAAACCTCTTCATGCATGTTTATCGTAAAACAAGACGCTCTATAGGCGATTACTGGGCTGCCTGTATCATGAACGAAGGCCTAGTACAGCTGAAGAAGTTTGCAATGTTAGCCAAAACATAATGCAATGTTTCACAGAAAATAATATTTTCGTTTAACTCGTCTAAGACGATCTTCTCCCTTAAGGAGTTCTCTACATATTAAAATAATTGCAGGTTTTGCCCTTTTTTAGGCTATAAAATAAACAGTTTTTCGTTATGCATGTCACACTACTTGTGAATTTGATCTTGCTCCATGACGCAACAAGATCAAATACCCCAATGTTCTCAGTCAGAATCACCAATTAATTTTCTTAACTTTTTACAATCCTTTGTTATTATGTTATTTACTGGGGTAAATGTTAATTTTCCTTGTCAGAAAATGCAGAAATTGCGCAATATTACCCAGAAGTCTTCACGGCACCATCCACTAGTCCTTTGCGGGCATATAATGATCCAGGTGCAGTAAATGTTCTTGTCAGTAAATTTTGCCAGGAAAGATAGGAAAGCATAGGTCTACTTTTCGCGTATTGATGTTTCTCATATGACTGATAACGTCTGGTCGAACTTATACAACCTTATATGCAACCGACTGTGGTAAATCTTTTTTTCCTAAAAAGATTGCATTAGCTCATTGTTGAAGATTTAAATCTAATAAAAAATGGATTTTAAAAAATCTTATGTGGATAAGACGGAATTCGAACCCACCAAAAAAAAAAAAATCAAAAAATTCGACTCCTCTGTGCCATACCCCCGAGACATCCGCAGAGCTGGGGCGTCGTATGGACTTCGGACATGACGGCGATTAAATCCTTCTGCCCTTGGGTGTACGAATTACGCAAGAAAATATTCTAGCCGAAGCATCAGGGGAGAGACCAGCCGGGCCCCAGACCATATCAGCTAATCCCTTGCATCTCTGACACGCACGGAATCGGTTGAAAAATGTTAGAAAGTCTAGTCTATTTGGTGCATTGTTTTCACGGCTATTGTTAAGCTGATTCACCTGAAACCGTGGTGCAGTGGATAAATCGTTGTCGTTCAAGATACTAAGTCAAGCTCGTCTGTTGAGGGTTAGCACTTGGATGGGTAACCTAAACATTATTCCTACTAACGCTTTTGCTCCTTTTTTCCGTTTTTCTTTTTTGATTTTCAAAGTAATAGAATATAGAATAGTAAAACCTTTCTATTTTTGAGTGATCTATTCTTGTCAACCCAAATCCGTTAAATGAAATCTAGCAGAGGAAAATCCCCGGAAAGAAAAAAGAATGAAACGCACGCATTTCTTGTATTTCCGGTATAAGAGCGCATGCGTTCAAAGACTTGGCAAAATATAATATACATATGTTCCGGATTTATAATTTCTATTTTGACCATAATTAAACACAGAACTCTGCTTGAAAGCATGATTTTCGTTTATTATATTCCACTTCCGCATGCGTCAAAAAATGGATTATGCCGATGATCTCGTACCCAGAGCCTGCGTTTCTTTTGGCCGCCGCAGACCAGAAGAAACGCAGGCTACGGGCAAAAGATTGTCTAAAGTCGCGTTTGATCCTGATTGGGCTGCCTGTGCTTAAGGAAGCGCGCGTCGAGACTCGTACATAGACGAATATGGACATTGCGAAAGTCTGTATCACCTGATGAAGAATAGACCACTCATTTGCGCAGGGTAAGCCTCGTATCAGTGTCTAAATATTCATAAATACCAACGGTAAAGTAAAGAATGCACAGCTTCAACAATACAAACACTTTGAAACTTGACGGACCATGACTGGAACACGTGAATATTCTGCACAAACTCGAGGCTAACCCTGTGCAAATGAGTCTGTAATCAAGAAACACAGCGGTAATTTGGAGTTCGAAACGGGTCTATTGCAGATTGCAGTCGAAACATCGCAGTGCGGAACAAATGAGTATCATTTTTTTATCTTTTAGCTTTTTGTTTTAAAATATTATCTTATCCAACAAAAAACGCTTGCGTTCTAGAAACTATATTATTGATGAGGCGACTTTATTGTAAAGAAAAACCTGAATAAAAATTTCCAGTTCCATCTTTTTAAAGCAGATGTTTGTTTTGTCGAACTTATATTTAACCCGAGGCCTAATGCGCCGCATCCTTGCCATTATTAGGGATATTTCCAAAACGAATTAGGCTAATTATTTTCACTATACGAGAAAAAAACTAAAGAATATTTGGTATCCTATCTAAAGACCTTTTTATCTTGAGCCTCATGGGGCCAGGCCTAATGTGAGAAAAAGATTCTTTGTTTGAGTGGTGTCCTTATTCATGTGTCTACTCATGCGGTGCTTTTACACAAAGAATTGATACTCAAGGGAATGATCTAGAATGGAAGAACAATGTGACTAAGAGATCGTTGAGATCGTTGAGTTCTAATTCATTCATAACGCTGTCACTATATCTCTACAAGCCAAAAGCTGTTTCAGAGCAAGCAGAAAGATATCCCATGTCAAGGTAAACGTTTTTACGTTTGATTTAAGTCTAATTAATATTCATTTTGCTAAATTTCAACGTGAATTTATAAACTAAGAAAATAACGACTTAGAATTAATGATAAATGTTATAAACTTGATTCTTTTATAAATTTCACTCTTAATTTTTTTCATCGAACTTCTGAATATCTGTTTTCACCGTTCTTAATTTTTTTCATCAAACTTTTGAATATCTGTTTTCAAGTGTCTACCTGGCATGATTTTGTATTCTTCTAAGGTTATTTATTATTCATGAATTTTTAAAGTTATATATACAATATGAGCGGGAGATCTTTATGAGGTTTAAAACCGGACAAAAATGTATCTTTTATCTTCCTTTTTTCCTTTTTTTGAAAGAATCACCCGTGTATTTACTAAACAGTTATTCACCTCAGGTTCAGTGAATATCGGGAATAATAACCTCAATTTCGTTTCGTTGCTGTTATCGGGAAAAAATGTGTCTTTAATCTTCCTTTTTTTCCTTTTTTTGTTGTTGAAAGAATCACCTGTGTATTTATACTAAAACAATTATTCACCTCAGGTTCAGTGAATATCGGGAGTAATAACCTCAACTTCGTTTCGGTTATTATTCCCCGATATTCACTTCGCCTTCGCGAATAATTGTTAAATAACGACCAAGTGTTTGCAATGAAGACATCACTTCTAAACAACTCCATTGAGCCGCTTAATGTTTTTTTTTTTTTTTTTTTAATTCTTAGGGGGATGTAATCACAACTTATACCCGAACAAGTTAAGTGCATAAAAACTTAACCTAAATTAAATGTATGACCACCTCTCGATAACCCTAATGGGTAAAAAGTTTGTGAAATTGCACTTAAGATTTTTTTTTTTTTTAAACATTAAAAAACCATCGAAATTTTAGAGTTCAGCTTGCTTTTAAATTTAAAATGTCATCGTAAGATTCCGTTTTGAAGTTTCTATGACTTATAATTGCTTAAATAAACGATTTATAGCTAGGATAGATAACTAAATTACAAAGTGAACAACTGAAGGCATCGTCATTAATAGTAAATCATTTATATATTTTATTCCTCAAACTTTCTTTTCGGGAGCTTGCTTATAAGCCTAAAGTTTTCTATATTTTATGGACTTATATCACAGCAAGCGATGTTTCGAGGACGCCTTTAATTTAACACTACAATTAAGATTTCCTATCACTCTTAGTCTTTTTGCTGTCAGCAAGTGAAAAAGACGCCAGGCCATATAGGTAATATAGCCTTAAACCTGACGACTGTTGTTTTAGTGTAGTCGTTGCTTGGTTCAGGCCGCTTCGTTATTACCTCTCAATAACACTCATAAATATTTTCTAGTTCAAACGTTCGTCGACTCTTGACAGTGTGAGGATCTAAAATACCTCATAGCTAATATATGGCACCAAGAGAAAGCTAACTAGTTCGTATTCTCTTGATGGCACAAAACAAAAGGAGGATTCAGTAAGTATAAAAAATCTAAGAAACGGAATTCCTTTATTATAACCTAAAAAGACGCCGGGATATCTCGACAAACACCTGATAGGCTGCTCCAAAAGTACTCCAGCGTTTCGACAAGTAACTCTAAATTTCTTGAAGATTTTAGAAGATGTAAGGTACGACATTTACACGGAATGGTTTCTTTCTCAGTTCTCTGCGCCATGTTGAAAGCAATGCCTTTGCGGAAGCGAGACGAACTGGCGGTGAGCTTGCAATGATAGAGACCTTTTATTTAACAGGCTTCACTAATATACGAATTTTTTATTGGTTCACACAAACGGTATTTAAAAAATATTATACTTATACTCGTTATACTATCCTTGTTATAATGTCTTATAATGGTTAGTGTTTGGTATTAAAACTTAAAACAAATACACTAAAAAGCCTGGAGTGACGTGACAGCCATTGACATATTGTATAAACCTTCATAACTTAAAGACGCAACGTTCAAATGAATAAATATTTCACCATTCAACTATTCACAATTCGTTACCGACAACTCGTTCCCGACAACTCGTTCCCGACAACGCGTGACCCCTATCGGCTTCCGTACCTTCCTCCCCGCCTAAAAGAAGGGAGAGAAAGAGAAGAGAGACTCTGCTAGCAGGGAACTATTCACTTTATGTAGAGTCAATGCTGAAAGTATTGTATCAGGGGTACCGGTTAGGTGCAGTTTAAGGCCTCACAAGGATTACAAGGCAATTGGTATTTAATTTCTCAAGACACAAAACAATTGAAGCAATTCATGATTTATTTTACGCTATCAGAGTTTTGAATTCTAAGATATTTATAGCTAATTTGTTGAGCTTGTGAGATGATAGCAACGGTAACTAAGGGGAGTTGGATCCATCAGCTTATTGGTCAAAACACAACCAGGCTGATCTGAAAAATAACGTTTAGCCAATCAGAATAGAGAACGTTTGCGAAACTGAGGCCAGATGTCACTTGTGAGACATAGCAACGGTAACTAAGAGGAGCTAGTCAGAACCATCAGCTTATTGGTCAAAACACAACCAGCCAATCAAAATCGAGAAAATTTGCAAAACTTAGGTGTCACTTTTCATTTTGAAATTGCGATACGGATTTCCAGGCCATAAAATGAAATAAAGATAACGTTGCAAATAAGCGCTTGATAACACTCTGACACAATCATTTATAAGCTTTATAGTCTTACCACAATGGCGAGCATAATTTTTTTATTTGCTGGCAAGAGAATATTAATATTCTCTTGTTGCTGGTCAATTTTACCAGGCTTTATGACTAGAGAGTTCAAGATTCTCGTTTACGGCAAAAGTGAAACGTCAGTTGACCGCTAAAAAATTCTTTAAAATTAGTGAAAATGAATCAAAAAAATCTCCAAGTAGTAGATAAACAAAAGAATACTTCTCTTTGTCGAGAAGGTTTGCAAAAGATAAAATGAAATGTAGGGAAACGATGAAAACGTGGTCACGTTTACCGTTTGCGGGAAGGAAAAACGGGAATTTTAATCTGCCTACTACTTCAGATCAGCTGGTACCTCTTTCTGTGATGGAGGCCAACAGAGCAATATTCCTTTTCACTCTTAGGTAAAATCAAGTTGGAGTCTAGAGAGAAAACTGGATGTAAACCTTAACAAGCTACCTTAGAAGTGAGTTTCAGCCAATTTGTCTTAATTTCCGTTGTACAGGATTAACATATTAGCCTCGACTTTGTGTGACAGTAATGATAAAAGGGTAAATTTTACACCGCAAAAAGATGAAAAAACTCTTTAAAAAACTGCTTTTCTTAGTATATGAACACTCTGATCCTTTCCGCCATCTCTCTCTTTTACTCCGACGAAGGACTAGCGTCCGAAACGTCAGTAAGTTTTTTCATCTTTTCAGGTGTAAAATTTACCCTTTTATCATTACTGTTTCATTAGAGACACCGACGCAGCTCACACTAGTTTTTAGCTAGTTATCTCTTCTCGATTTTGTGTGGAAAAAAATTGAATATTCATGTGTTCGATTCCGATGTACTGAAAGGGGTATTATTTTATATGCTATGGTTTTCTTAGATTTCACTGATTGATAATGGCATACCCCGAAAACAAAAGTTTCGAAACTGGCATGTACGTGTCTCTATCAACGCTGGTGTTTATAAATCTCATTGGCAATACCCTCGTAATCCTGGTAATTCTGACCAATAGAAAAATGAAATCTCCAATGAACTACCTTCTCGCCAACCTTGCTGTAGCAGACATCATGGTAGGAGCTTTCATTGTGCCACCGTTAATTTCTAAACAATTCTTTACCCACCCTGAAGGAATTGCTGGAGCAATAGCCTGCAAGGTGCTAACCGGGGGGAGCTTGACTTGGGTCGGTAGCGCTGCCTCGGCATTCTCACTCGTTGCCATATCATTTGAAAGATACTTTGCTGTCATTCACCCACACTCAACGAAACTAAGACTCACTTTCCGGAAAGTCAAGCGTGTGGTCAAAGGAAGTTGGACTTTTGCTTTGGTAATAAACCTACCTTCGTTTGCTACCCTCGCCTATGATAAGAATATCAACCTTTGCGTAGAAGAATGGCCAGAGCAGCAGATTGGTAGTGCGTATGGTACGCTTTGGTTCCTCGCCGTCGGCGTCCTTCCTATCACCATCATGTTTGGCCTTTACAGCCGTGTTGTCTACACACTCTGGTTCAAGCGCTCAAAAAACCAAGTCCCCGCTACTCAGTTATCTATCCTCAAGTCTAGGAAGAGATTGACGAAGATGATTTTTACCGTCAGTATAATATATGCAATCTGTTGGCTTCCAGACCTCACAATCTACCTCTTACATCTCTATAACGTGACGTTTGGCTATGCGGGACTCCCAAACGTCATCGGGGTTATCTTGGTTACGTGTAACTCAGCTGTCAATCCTTTTGTTTATACCTTCCAAAGTGAGAAATTTCGACGCCATCTTAAGCAGCTAGTTCTATGTAGGAAGTATCGCAGGAACCGCGTTGCTAATGCGATATTAACAATTTTCCTTGAGACAGGTGCAACGCCGCTGTGAAAATTTAAAACGACTAGAAAGTCGACTAGAGCAGTTTTCGTCTGACTGTGAAAAGCGCAGTGCCGTAAGCGTGACGTGCCGTGACCGTGATGCTTTCTAGAATTTTAATTGGCTGATGTTTTTTCACGCATAATGTGATTGGTCTGGCGTTGCCGTGACATTGACGTGACCTTGTCCGCGCCGTGTTTATGCCGTGTTCCGGGTATCTGATTGGATGGAGAGTAAATTCTCGTGCAATTTGATTGGTCTGGCGTATCCCTTGTCGTATCACGACCGTGTTCGTGGCGTGAACTTTTCACAGTCATACAAAAACTACGCCCGACCCCTTGACCCTCGATGTGGGGGACAAAACAAAAGAATTCCATTCTCCTTAGAATTGGAACCTATCGTCATTGTCCTCCAGATTGAGCTGCATTCCACTCAAGTGACACGCAGCCATATTGCTGTACCAAACAATAGAAACTTTCTTCATAGTTTTAACAAAAAATTAAGAAATGAATATAGATGATGTGGGTGGTTGGGGGGAGAGGAAGGAGGATGCCTTAGCTGGTGGCTTATTGAATGCATAAAATAAATGCATCAAAGATATGAAAAATATATATATATATAATTCATGATACATTGGGGTTCAACCCAGGTCTTACAAAAGAAATTCATTCCAAAAAATATATATGAGCAATCAATCGATTCATAACTGTGCCATACCCCCGAGACATCCGCAGAGCTGGGGCGGCGTATGGACTTCGGACCTGACGGCGATTAAATCCTTCTGCCCTTGGGTGTACGAATTACGCAAGAAAATGTTCTAGCCGAAGCATCAGGGGAGAGACCAGCCGGTCCCCAGACCATATCGGCTAATTCCTTCATTACCACCTTACTCGTGAAATACTAACTCGTGAAATACCAACTACATATTAATGTACAAAGCATTGAATAATAGCTCTCCGAATTAATTACTTAACAGATAAGTTTAAGAACGCAAGTTCATTCCCATAACAATCTAAGAGGATCTTCTTACGGCTTATTTGTGCCCAGACAAAATGGTGAATCTGGGAAAAGCAGTTTTAACTACAGAGGGGCTGTTCTTTGGAATAGCCTCCCTGATAATATAAAAAGTGTGACAACATTAAGTAATTTTCGTAAATCACTGGATGATTTTTTTCAATAATTAGAATGCGTAATATAGTCTGTCAGCAGAGGTACTATCCCCCTTTAGCTAAATTACCAAGGTCTGGTCTTATTGTGCCTCTGCTGACAGAATATTGAATATAAAGTATTGTTGACATTCTCAATTATCTATCCCTTATAAGTCATATATATTTTTCATTTTTACTTCCAGTTATACAATTTATATTCATTATTTTCATAAGTTTTAACACGGCTTTTAGGAAGAGAATTTTGTATGATGAGATATCTGTGTTTAAATAAAGATTATGTATGTATGTATGTATGTATGTGTGTGTGTGTGTGTGTGTGTGTGTGTGTGTGTATGTACGTGTGTATGTATGTGTGTATGTATGTATGTGTATGTATGTATGTGTGTAGATAGGTAGGTAGGTAGGTGTGTGTGTGTATGTGTGTGTATGTGTGTGTGTGTGTGTATGTGTATGTGTGTGTGTGTGTGTGTGTGTGTGTGTGTGTGTGTGTGTGTATGTATACTGAACGGATTGGCTTCAAACTCTTCCTAGGCCCACAAGGGATCAATACATCAAGTAAGTTTTTAAAAAAAATGTTTACAAATGTATTTCTTAGCTCATATTGTTTTTTCTTTTGCAAACTCCATGCATTTACTACTAAGAACATGCGTAATAGGTACATTACGAGCCTTGTATGAAACGACTGAAGAAGAGGGCCAATGGGCCTTTCACAACTTCAAGTCGCGTAAAAAAAGAGCCAGCTCAACTAGTAACCGTGGACAGCTGATCTAAGGATCTAGATCAGCTGTCCACGGTTTCTAGTTGAGCTGGCTCATTTTTTACGCGACTTCAAGTTGTGAATGGCCCATTTTTTCAGTTCAGTTCTTAGATGATTTCATAGCCCATCCCACACGGCTTACCGTCTCATCTCTCATATACATTTACCGACTGTAATTCGATCGACACTAAAATTGAGCGTGGTCAGAGCGGGTGACCCCAAACTTGTACCAAAATTCAATTGACTGAGTTGATCATGTCCCCCGAAAGGAATTATGGGTCAATTATTTTTGGTTAGATTTTTACATAGCAATTTTGAACAAATAAGAATGTTATAATGGCTCGTAATTCTTTGTTTCTTCTGTATCTTACCACGAGACCATCACTTCAACATTTGTCCGACATTTAATTGTCATGTCAGATAGGAGCGCGCACAGAACCATGGGAAATGCGCATCAAAATACCATGTGAAAACCCAACGTTTTGCCAGTCTGTGAGCTGCAGATTAGTTAGCGCCCAGAGGTTATTTCAAGATTCAATCTGTAAGTTATCCATGCCCTGACTTAGATCAGTCCATAGGTTGTTTCAGGGTTCAATCTGTAAGTTATCCATGCCCTGACTTAGATCAGCCCAGAGGTTGTTTCAGGGTTCAAACTGTGAGTTAACCATGCTCTGACTTAGATCAGCCATGGCCAGAGGAGTATCTATAAAAATTTGAAGGGTAATTTAGGTTGTTTAAGCACAACTTCTTGCAGCTGTCTCGCCGAGACTAAACAGGAAGCTAGCTAACGAAAAAGAAACAGCTCTTGAAGTATTTCTATTAAGGGAGTTTTTGGACTTAAATAAGATAAAGATTTTTGTGTAACGCAACTGTTCACAACTAAAACCAAGGCAAAAGAATTACCTCAACTGGGCACAACTGGGCACTTCGTACAAAAAATCATAGTTTTGGACCGGGAATCGCTTCGTTCATACTCTCGTGTCGTCATACAAAAGCTCTTGACGCATGATTAGATGTTGTGGGGGAAAAATGAGGTCGTGATGTCGAAAGTGCATAATTATTCATAGTCATATATATTTATGTTTCTGGCTGATATATAGCAGTTTAATATCGATTAATTTCCTGTCTCTGCACTTTTTTCCTTCATACTCAATTAATTTCTAGATATTTCTTACTTACTTTCTTTCTTTCTTTCTTTCTTACATCGTATTGGCTAAAGGCTTTCGAAACCCGTTATTTTTCTTCTTCCTCCTTTTTTCTCTCTTGGATATTTTTCCTTTCTATCATCAAATGCGGCGATCTTTTGTCGGCAATCTTTTAAATACTAAACTCACAAAAGCGAATTAAGAAAACAAAAGAGAAGTATTAGTCTGTGACGCTTTTGGCAGGTAATGTTACGTCACTGCTAATGTAGGTGTTCTTGAACATTCCCAAAAAGAAGAAGAAAAAAAAACTCACGAAAGGAAGAAAGAAAGAAGGTTTTAAAAATGACAATAAAACAATTCGAATGAAAGTACGTAATACAAAATTATTAATAGATTACCTATAACTTTCTCATTTTCTTTTTAAGAATATTTAAATATGACGTCATTTCAAAGTACTTTAGTACATAAATCTGCGCCTGCGTAGTAGACACCGCTATAAAGTTTTGCTTTGACAGATTGAACTGAAAGTGAGTTTTGGGATCTAAGTTTTGGGCAAAATATTTAACTTCTACATCAAAAGACAACGAAAAGGGACAATATATAGATTCAAATTTGTCTATAGGTGCTGCATTTTTCTCTGGAAGGATCCTAGAGTGATTTTTAGGCATGTTTTCGCTCACATTGTGTGTGGTTTTGCTGTGGTGTTGTGTCTTGACTACATATGGCGAAGACCGTAAGTAAACTAGATTTTCATTTGAATTTTTATCATTTATTGCTACGAAAGTGGCTTAGTATCCTAATGATTTTATTATTCATTGATTTTTTGTCCTCAGAGCGTCCTCTATCGGAATACATCAAATATTACGAGACGTTGAGCTATAGCACAAGTGCTCTAAGCAAGCAGCACGACCGTCATCGACGCTCACTTAACCCAAAATCCAACCCTATTTTATTGAACTTTGAAGCCCATGGAAGGTAAAATAACCCATTTATTTTTCAACTTTTACTAAATATAATCATTTTACTTTCAATCTGCAAAATATCAGGAATTTTGGACTACTCTTTGGGGTCACAAATATATTGAATTTAATTAATCACGTATGAAAAAAATGTCCTAACCAACGAAAATAAAGGCTTCAAATCCTCCACAAAAGAAGATTATTCTAGATTAAAAATTTGTCTCTAGGCGATTAAGTTTAGGCAGTTATTCAAGTTTTGATATTTCCAATAAGCAATATTTCCTCTAAACTATTTCGATATCAATTTTTGGCTACGCAATCTTTTTTAAGATGTAAATATTTATTTACAAAGTGAGCATTGTTTTTACCAAGAAACCGTTAAGCGGAAATATTGTTTGTTAGAAATTTTTATTCTGATCTTCGCCTTAACCTTAATCTGCCTCTTCAAGTTTTGTAGAAAATAAAAATCTAAATGTCAAATTTCTAGGATTTAAATTTATATTCTTGAAAAAAAAAGTTTTGTAAAGTTGTATTAATTTGTAGAAATGCAAATTAGAATTTCTGAAGCGGAACTAAGGGGTTTTGATATTTAAGATCCAGAACTAATGATGAAGATCTTGAATATTCCATTTTCTACTTGTCCAGAAAAAAATTCAATGTAGTTTTTGCATAAGCTGTCTTTTTCAATCAATATTGAAGATAATTTGTGAATTGTATTACTCGCGAGGCCACTCATGTAGAATTCAAAATGTTTTTGTTTAAAGAGATAACGAAAAACGAAAGGAAGGAAGAGGGCCGAAAAAAAAAATGAAATTATGGAACCATCTCATACCTTAAACCATGAAAAGTTCTGCCCCCATGCTAGGTTTTATTTGAAGCGACTTCAGCAAAAAGTTTAAATACCTCAGTGGCCCTCATGGGGTACCAAAACAATACATTTTCTATCCCCCGGGAATTGAACTCTATTTTTATGCAAATACTGTGCAGAAAGCTTCTATTGTTTATGGCTGTCTTCTCACACGAGTGAAAACGCTCTATGTGTACATTAACCATTAAACATTTTAAAATCTAATCGCATTTACCACTTAATGGTGGGTGGATAAGGTTCTGCAATGCACTTGGTAAGGCTACTGATAGATTTAATTAGAATTTAGGAGTGTATCGCAATTCACTAAATAGTTTCTTATATTTTTGAGAAAACAATATTTTGTGGTATTGTTGTTTCAAAATAATTAATAAGGTTTCTGATTGGCTAAGGCACAGCAAAAAGGAAAGCTCGAGCGCACGCACATAAAATTTTTACGCTTGTTGCTTGCGCCATAGCGAGCGCTCGTTAGGAGAATTTCGCTTTTAATCAAAGAAAATCTGTCAGTGTTTTTCCTTTTTTTGTGTTAAAATTCTTTAGAATCTTGATACAAAACTAACGATTTTGAGAGGACAATACCACGAAATATTGACGGCATTGGAAGAAAATATATTCGGTATTGGGCAGTCCGTCGCTTTGTGACTCTGCCTAAGCTTGGAAAAGAACCAACAAACAACTTTACACACACATGTCACATAGCCTGGTAGGACGTACTCAAACCTGGGCTACCTTGGATCAACCTCTGGGCTGATCTAAGTCAGGGTATGGCTAACAGGGCACATTATACTCACTAATGAAACCCTTAAAACAACCTCTGGGCTGATCTAAGTCGGGGCATGGCTGACAGGGCACATTTAACTCACTAATGAAACCCTTAAAACAACCTCTGGGCTGATCTAAATCATGAATCCTGAAACAATCTCTGGGCTGATCAAAGTTTTGGGCCCTTATCAACTTGGGCTTAAAATTGCTAGTTCCTCAATTTTCTTTTACAAAATAAAATCTTCTAAAAAACATGATATTTATATTATTTTTTGTCTTACAGGAAATTTAAGATCCGTCTTCGAAGACACACTAGTATATTTTCTGATGACTTTGTTGCGGAAAATGCAGAATTTGACCCTTCAAAAATTGTAGAGGGCGAAGTTTTAGGTAAGACTAGAAAAGCTTAAAACAGTATATATTAGTAGTATTATAATATTAACTGGACATGCTTCATCATCATACTATTGCTGTCATCATCACCATCATCACTACCATCAACATCACCATCACTGTTGCGATCATCACACTCTCCATTATCATCATCATCATTATACATCATTATTAATATCATCATCACCATCATCATCACCATCATCATCATCATGATAACCATCACCATTATCATCACCATCATCATCATAATTATCCTCATCCTTATTATAAACATTCATTTACTTTACGTATGTCTACGTATTACTTTTATTTCAGGACATAAAAGGTCAATCGTACATGGATTCATATCAGACGGCATCTTCGAAGGAAAAATCCATGCTGGCAATGATGAATTCCACGTTGAACCCTCCAACAAATACTTCCAGGGAAAGCAACCATTCCATTCTGTGATTTATAAGAGCGAAGATGTGCATTACCCCTATGCGCATGGTAGTGGATGTGGAATGAGAGAGCAAACAAAGAAGTGGATGGAGAAGGTTCATGCTTCTGAAATCAAAGATCCAAGGTTACAGTTTCACCACAGTGATAACGAGCCTGTGTTTCATCGCTACAGGCGTGCCGCAAGTCAAGAAATTGACTCATCTAAGAAGTCTTGCAAGCTTTTTATGCAGGTACCTGCAAGCTTCTTTTTAGATGTTAATAGTAATTGGTTTGTCTCTGACTTCAATTGTTGTTAACTAACTTTTATTTTACCAATGGATTTAGTAACCCTTTTAGTACTAGAGGCTATAAGGGTCCAACACAGGCTCTTCCTGGAACATAATTAGGGTGTCTTTTATTTCTCAATATCAAAAAGAAAAATATACCTGTATGTCCTAGGGGATGGGCAATTGGAAAGCGAAAATGTTTTTTCCGGTTAGCCGCTTTTGGCTGCTCTAGAAGTGAAAGGGTTAATCAGTGAAATGATGGCTTGTGCACAGATTTTGAATACTAATGTTAGCTAGCCCACACTCGACACCCTTGAGAATTCTTGTCCCCCACAGTAAACCATGCTTCTAAGAATAATCTATGATGGTAGTTTCGTTATTTATCAATGGTTTCAACATTTACTGAAATCCATCATGTGTTTGGTTCTCCTCACTTAGAAAAAAAAATTAAGTGAAGACACCAAGAATTGAACTCGGTACCTTTGGCACCAAAGAACTACTACAGTGCCAACCTCAACCCTAACCCTAAACCTAACCCCTAGACGACGAGGTGAATTCGGTTGGGTGGTCTCACTTTTTAGTCATATTTAAACGATGTATCATCAGCGCGTGCAAATAAATATTTATTATAGCTTAATTACTTATGCTATCGTAGGGTCGTAGGGACTACTAGCCCATTACTCGAAATTTGAATTTGAATAGAATTCCCCTGACAATTCCTGTACACAACGATACAACCATTACCAGTCGGCATGCCATCTGTGCTTCCCATGATTTGTCTACAGACTGATGTTTTCCACCTTTATTTTTTCAGGCTGATCATCTTTTTACTGAAAATGTAGGACAAGGGAACAAGGAGCGAGCTTTACTAAAAATGACTGAACATGTACAAGCTATTAACACAATATACCCTGGGATAGCTTTCTTTGGATCGACTCCAGACAGTGAGTATTGGCAAAATAGGAAAAGTGTGCTTAACACTACTACTAATAATTAAAAAATATCATATGAATATCGGGATTTGAAATATTTACCAAGATGCGAGTCTTTGAGCGGCGCGGTAAATATTCCCAGATATTCGACTGAGTCTGGGGTAAATAATTGTTTAAGTATTTTTAACACAAGTGAATTTAATAAATAATGGAGAGATACTATTATTTTTTTCTTTTAAAATTTCATTTACGTATCTCAGCAAGTGGCACAAATTGACAAACGATCGTGCATGTGTGCGAGTTATATTCACCTGTAGGGAAATATACTAGCAGTATAAGATGTAAATCGTGACCAATTAATATTCACTTAATGTGTAAAAATACTAATAATTATTAGTATAATTTTAGTCTTGAATATAGAGTTTCTCGAGCTGTGATTGGTTGAGCGATTGTGATTCTGAGACGATATAATATGAGGCTTTCCAAAGTTTTGCAGATCGGAAGCAATACTCAAATGTTTTCTTTACTGAATTTTGACTTTTCTCTGATATTAAAGTTTAGTAAAAATACACAGGTGATTACTGAAAATCTTGTGCACTGACTGGTCGAGAAACTCACACTATCACATGATAATCACCTCCAGGGATAATCCAAAATGGCGGCCAGCCACTTCGTTGCTGTTGCAGGGAAAAAATGTCTTTTATTTTCTTTTTTTTCCCTTCTTTTTTTGAAAGAATCACCTGTGTATTTATAATACTAAAACAATTATTTGCCCCAGCCTCAGTGGAAGACTCGTGTCTCGGTAAATATTCCCTGATATTCACTTCGCCTTCGGCAAATAATAATTATTGTTAATTAAAATTATGCTAAAAGAATAATTCTCCTCAGGCTCGGTGATTATGATGAATATTTACCTTGCCACTTGAAGACTCGCGGCTCGGTAATTATTTCACCGATGATCACTTTGCCTTTGGTAAACAATTGTTAATAACATTAATGATGATGATTAGATGATTATCATTATTATTATTATTATTATGCCATAAAATTAAAATAAATTTTATTTTCTTCTCAGAAATTGAGTTCGTTATTGCACGGATGCTAGTTAACGATTCAAATCATGAGAACGACCCTAGCAATCCATTCCGACAGAGCAACATTGGTGTAGAAAAGTTACTTGAACTTAACTCTCAGCAAAAGAGAAATGAAGATTATTGTTTGGGATACATCTTTACCTATCGGGACTTCAATGACGGTGTTCTTGGATTGGCTTGGGTTGGATCACCTGAAGGTGAGTCTAGTAAAAAAGAAGGAAAAAATCAGAAGGTACAGTACTAAATGATTAGATAGAATGTATGGAAGAACAGATGGATGGACAGACGGATTGAATAGAGGGATTGGATGGATAGGATGGATGAACAGACAGATTGAATAGAGGGATTGGATGGATAGGATGGATGGACAGACGGATTGAATAGAGAGATTGAATGGATATGATGGATGGACATACAGAATGATAGAATAGAGGGATTGAATGGATAGGATAGATGGACAGACAGATTGAATAGAGGGATTGAATGGATACGATGGATGGACATACAGAATGATAGAATAGAGGGATTGAATGGATAGGATAGATGGACAGACAGATTGAATAGAGGGATTGGATGGATAGGATGGATGGACAGACAGATTGAATAGAGGGATTGGATGGATAGGATGAATGGACAGACGGATTGAATAGAGGAATTGGATGGATAGGATGGATGGACAGACGGATTGAATAGAGGGATTGAATGGATATGATGGATGGACATACAGAATGATAGAATAGAGGGATTGAATGGATAGGATAGATGGACAGACAGATTGAATAGAGGGATTGGATGGATGGGATGGATGGACAGACGGATTGAATAGAGGGATTGAATGGATATGATGGATGGACATACAGAATGATAGAATAGAGGGATTGAATGGATAGGATAGATGGACAGACAGATTGAATAGAGGGATTGGATGGATAGGATAGATGGACAGACAGATTGAATAGAGGGATTGGATGGATAGGATGAATGGACAGACGGATTGAATAGAGGAATTGGATGGATAGGATGGATGGACAGACGGATTGAATAGAGGGACTGGATGGATATGATGGATGGACATACAGAATGATAGAATAGAGGGATTGAATGGATAGGATAGATGGACAGACAGATTGAATAGAGGGATTGGATGGATAGGATGGATGGACAGACGGATTGAATAGAGGGATTGAATGGATATGATGGATGGACATACAGAATGATAGAATAGAGGGATTGAATGGATAGGATAGATGGACAGACAGATTGAATAGAGGGATTGGATGGATAGGATGGATGGACAGACAGATTGAATAGAGGGATTGGATGGATAGGATGAATGGACAGACGGATTGAATAGAGGAATTGGATGGATAGGATGGATGGACAGACAGATTGAATAGAGGAATTGGATGGATAGGATGGATGGACAGACGGATTAAATAGAGGGACTGGATGGATAGGATGGATGGACAGACAGACAGATTGAATAGAGGAATTGGATGGATAGGATGGATGGACAGACGGATTGAATAGAGGGATTGAATGGATAGGATGGATGGACATACAGAATGATAGAATAGAGGGATTGAATGGATAGGATAGATGGACAGACAGATTGAATAGAGGGATTGGATGGATAGGATGGATGGACAGACAGATTGAATAGAGGGATTGGATGGATAGGATGAATGGACAGACGGATTGAATAGAGGAATTGGATGGATAGGATGGATGGACAGACAGATTGAATAGAGGAATTGGATGGATAGGATGGATGGACAGACGGATTAAATAGAGGGACTGGATGGATAGGATGGATGGACAGACAGACAGATTGAATAGAGGAATTGGATGGATAGGATGGATGGACAGACAGATTGAATAGAGGAATTGGATGGATAGGATGGATGGACAGACGGATTAAATAGAGGGACTGGATGGATAGGATAGATGGACAGACAGATTGAATAGAGGGATTGGATGGATAGGATGAATGGACAGACAGATTGAATAGAGGAATTGGATGGATAGGATGGATGGACAGACAGATTGAATAGAGGAATTGGATGGATAGGATGGATGGAGAGACGGATTAAATAGAGG